>NC_136512.1:70244811-70404811 GCF_053919585.1 Euprymna scolopes
CACTTTTATAGATAGATTGATATTTTTTTTACTTCGTTATAATCTAATATTTATATGGTGTTTATATAAAGTTTTGATCCTGTACTTGGCAAGACCTACCCTCGTTCAAAATGGCCTCTATTAAGGCCAGGGATTACAACACAAAAAAATAACACTAGATCGTTTGATTTGATAAATATAAGACAAAAAAAAAAAAAAAAAAAAAGGAGGAACTTTTGCAGTTAAAAGATTTAGCCAAGATTGAAAATAATCGTTTTAGGAAACGCGCACTTGACTATCAAGATAATGATACACTTAGGTTAAAACAGTTGAAGGGTTTAGAGATGATCCATATTTAACAGAGAAAGAAACGCACACACGCACACAGAGCGAGAGAGCGAGCGTGAAAAGGTCAAGCGAAGTTCAAACATCTTCAGTTACCAAAAGTCAACGCTCTTCTAAACATGGAGACAAAAATGTCAAGTGAAATCCAAATTTTAGAATTTCTTTTTGGGTGATATTGCAAAATAATATTGAAGAAAAAAACGTGATAAAAAAGATACTAAACAGAATAAATGTTATCAGAATTAACAGTTACTCTTCTGCCTACCTAGATTCGCTTTATTTTGGGTTTAATTTATTTTAAAGCTTGTTTTTTTTTAAAAATTTTTTGAACTTAAAAACAAAGGTAGGATAGAACCGGTCACACATCCAATAAATGTCGCCAATCGTGTGAAAATGTAATTAATTTTCATCTTCAGAATGGAGCATAAGAGTGGTGCAAGGTTGTTCTGTTCGGGAACTTAATTTTACTCGTCCTGGGACGGGTATTCTTTTATTAAGAATGAAATGTTCGATTTAACAGCGACATTATATTTATATTTCACAAAGTAAAAGGTTTAATCAATATATGCATCAAGGCATCAATACATTGCCGCCATCTTTTGGCCAGCAACAAAGAATTTTAAAGAGCAGTAGGCGATGATAGCCTTTTATATATTAGAATTATTTTATATTATTATTATTATTATTATTACTATTATTATTATTATTATTATAGCAATAATAATAATATTAATAACAATAACAATAACAACAATAATAACATTAATAATTATAATAATAATAACAATAACAATAACAATAATAATAATAACAATAACAACAACAATAACAATAACAATAACAATAATAACAATAACAACAACAATAACAATAACAATAATAATAATAACAACAAAAACAACAATAACAATAATAATAACAATAACAAAAACAACAACAGAAATAACAATAACAATAATAACAATACTAACAATAATAATAATAATAATAATAATAATAATAATAATAATAATTATTATTATTATTATTATTATTATTATTATTATTATTATTATTATTATTATTATTATATATTAGATTATGAGGGGGCGGCACCCGGCTTTGCACGGTCGTAAAATACGCTTGAATATCATATGATATGCCATGTTGGTACAGTGGTAACGCCACCAGCTTTAAATGCTACAGTTTTGCTTCCGGGTTCGATTTTAACTGATAACACCGAAATATTTTATTTTTGCTTTTGAAATCACGATTCTATAATAATATATACGAAATCCGAACAAATTAAAATATCTTATTTAAGCGTATTTTACGACCGGGAAAAGCCGGTCGCTCCCCCCCCCTGCTAGGTCATATGTCTGTCTATCTGTCTGCCTGTCTGTCTGTCTCCATATTTTCAAATTCTATCGCTTCCGAAAGTAAAATTCGCAGAGCGATGCTAGGGGTCGCAAATGATTGGATTTTTATGGACCGTTCTTTGATGGGTCTTTAGCCCGTTAAAATAGTTTGTAAGGGTTCAAAGAGGGGTCAAAATTGAAAAAAAGTCGTTATAATTCTATAATTGCATACGAAATCTGGACAAATTAAAATGTCAGATTTAAGCGTATTTTACGACCTCACAATGACGCCCCCCCCTCCGCTAGTATTATGGAATATACAGAGTTAAATCCATTATAATTAATTGGAAAGGTACATCAAAATCTTTTTTTCAGCGAATGACAAACTCGGACCTCGGAGAATAGCAACGCACGTGCACTACGCCCGTAAGAAGACAGTTGATTGAATGAGACATATATCATTTTTTTTTAGCTATTATTATTAAACAATGTGCTTAAATAAGACATTCCCTCTTTTTTCTCTTTCTATCTAGCTCTTTATATTTTTAATACCTATGTCTATCTATCTATCTATCTATCTCTCGACGGAGGCAACCTTTCTAGAGCAATTGCATATCTAAGGCCTTTGATAGGGTATGGCATAAAGGTTTACTTCACAAGATCTCTAGCTATGGTATAGCTGGAAATGTCTTCTCAATTATTAAATCATTTCTTTCTGATAGGTTCATAAGAGTAGTAGTTGAGGGGCAAAAATCAGAAGCTCTCAGTATTAATGCTGGTGTCTCTCAGGGGTACATCCTGGGCCCAACTCTTTTCCTGATCTACATTAATGATCTTCCAAATCACATCCTTACATCATTTGTATACATTTATGCTGATGACACTACCATTTATGGTAGCACATCTAAGACAGTAAACGATCAAGTTCTCTCTGATCGCGCAATCAGATCGATATCAGAATCGAGCACTAACTTCAGATCAGCACAACGAGTAGACGATCACGGCCTGTGTTTTATACTCTCGTGTGTATATTGTTTTGTTAAACTGTATTTTATTATTTTAAACTAAAATTTCAACCTTTGATTATAAATATCTAACTGTAAACCTTCCATTGTTTTAAGCATTTCTCTTCTCACACATCCTTCTCTTATGGACAACATCCATTTCAATAACAATTTTCTCTATTTAATATTTCATATTCAGCAACATTTGAATACATTGCAGCGTCACCCCTTGCCTCATCGTTTCATTTAACTACGGAAAAGTAAAAAAAAAAACCCACAAAAAACCCCAAAAAACAAAACAAAATGATGTTCTATTTCATTTCTATCACGTTGAAATATTATTTCCATAATTTTCATTCTATACAGCTAAACTTAAAACTGTAACAGAGTGCGGAGGCGCGTATGGCAGCAGTAGGAGAAGTAGCAGCAGTAGCAGGTGTACAACAGTCAACGTGTGACTGAGCCGTGTGCGAGGTGACGTCACAGCGAGGAAGAAGTAAAGAAACTGGTTATAAGCACAGAAATAGAGATCAATATGAATCAGTACGTAATGCCCAAATGAGCACAAATTTAACCATATTCAACCATCAATTTGGCATAAAGCACTTATTCTAAGTCAAAAGGCTATAACTTTGTAACGTTTTTAACAGGCTGAAAAGCCTACTCTTTCTCTCTCATCTTTCTCTCTCTTTATATATATACTAGCAGGGCTACCCGGCGTTGCTCGGGACCGTATAAACAATGAAAAAACAAAAGCAGATATTGAACATATGTTTTATTCTTAGGGGAGAGGAATCTTTCATCTCAAGTTTTAGCGTTACAAACAAACATTTGTCTTTTATATATATAGATAATGACAGGTTTTTTTGGGGGCCCCCCTCGAAGATAACTGATCAGTTGACCAACTTCTAGTGGTCCGTTTGACGTGAAATTTCGATATTTGTCATCCGGGTGATGGGGCTTCGATATGATACCAAATTTGTCAAGTTTGGTTCCGTCTTTCAAAAGTTTTAGCGTTACAAACAAACATACATACACACAGACGTTTGGCTTTTATATATATATATATATATATATATATATATATGTATATATTAGACATTAAGAGGAGATTATAGATATATATATATAAATACCCATTCACATACACCTTTCACGATAAAGATAGAACCCAGATTTAGATAGAATCGAGCAATTGCATCGACAACGGACAGCGCCAGACCAAAGTGGGTTTCGATGTACTGCATCTCGTCAGTGACGTGCTCCGACATAGGCGCGAACCCAGGTCGTCGCACTCATGAAGTGTGCAATACTGACGACAATACGTTGTCAATGCAATTGCTCGATTCTATCTAATTCTGGGTTCTATCTTTATCGTGAAAGGTGTATGTGAACGGGTATATATATATATATATATATATATATATATATATATATATATATATATATATATATATATATATATATAAGTAAATTCTTGGTACAGCAAAATGGAAGGAGAAATTTCAGAGGAAACATAATTTAATTTAAATCAAAAAGATCAAAGAAACAAAACAAAAAAAAAAAAACGGGCAGGTGGAATTGTTAAAATTTCCTTAAGGCCTTATCGTCTGACCCTCTAAGAGGAAACGTCAGAATGATAAATTAAAAGCTAAAAATCGAATAAGGAAAGAGGGAAATTGGTTTCAGTTGGAAAACCAGTGAGAGAAAAAAAAATATAATTCTCACTGTTCAGGTGGTTTTAAATCAGTAAATATTTCCAACTGATGTTTCAAAATCTTTTGTCTACACACACATATATATATATATATATATATATATATATATATATATATATATATATATATATATATATATATATAATCCAGCAGATGAGGTAAGTTAGTTTTCTGTGCGTTTTACAAGTAGATAGGCTTTTGAACCCTGATTGTGCTCGATTGGATATTATTGTAATCTCAAACAAATCAAACGTTCTTACTTGTTTAAACTGGAGTTGTAATTTTGCTTGAAGGGGAAATCCTTTTGTAGCAGAAATGATCGAGACCACACACTTGACACCGAGACCGATATCCGTATCGAGCATCAACGTAAGATCAGCACAACGAGCGGACGAACACGTCCGCAAAACTGTCCGAACAAAATAAGATAAAAGATTCGGAATGTGTCGACACTTTTGAATACTCCATCGAACAATCTCCAACCTTTTTCGCATCGCCGCCATGTTGCATCCTTGAGCTTCTTTTGCAGGAACTTTGATAAATTTGCTTTGACGAACTCGTAACACAGATGCCTCTATCGGCGACAATACTCCCAACTAATCGAACAAACAGCAAAATCGCACCCCTTTAATGTAGTAGTCCTTCCGATGCTGGATAGCCTACCACTTTAATAGTTTCTTTCTTCGAACTGCTAGACTTTGGAATTCCCTCCATGTTTCCTGCTTCCTCGACTATACTAACATACAGAAGTTTAAACCTGTCAACAGACATCTTGCTGCTTAAATCTCTACTTGAAGTGTCTTTGTAGATACGGTCCCTAATTATGTCTCAACAGCAATGTGCCTTGTTTTAGGTGAATATATATATATATATATATATATATATATATATATATATATATATATATATATATATATTCCACTGGAACGTAAAGGGCTACTGTGATACAGCTTAGATTTATCGAGGGTCTCCTAAGGGTAAAGTTTTGCAGCAAGATATTATTTTACTCGCATTCAAATCTCTGCATATTGGTATAATTGGGAAAACAAGGGTTAGGGAGGGAATTCCAAAGGCAAAGTCTCCGATGTAATAATTGATTTTTATTATATTTTGCTATCTGTCGTTAGACCAGATTGCACACTGACATGAACATTCTTATGGCAGTTTTCTACGCCTTACTAATTCCGTGCTAACATGAGAAATTGGAAGCTGATGTTTCGTTTGTGACGTCATTATTAGAACATTGCAGTACAGGGCCAATGGGTTTCCCCTATCCTATGTATGTGTGTGTGTGTGTGCGTGTGTGTTTATTTTGACGGAGTCCTCCCGCCCAATTTGCTAGATGTTTTGCTGAGGAAATCCATTTAATCCTTGTAGGGTTACCCTCCAGCATATCAGAGAGAGGTTAACAGATTCTACAACTTGCTTAAGGGTGACCTAGAACTGTTTAAAGTAGGGACGTTCGTCTCCCTGAAGTATTATGCATACTGCTTACCTAAATATATATATCGCCTAGTATTTCAAAATAGTCACCCATCTGGTACTGGCAAGACTGAACCTCTCTTAACTTCGGTGACCTAACGAGAATCTGTGTGTCAACGTGATTATACGTATATCACCATAATAATAAGCAATATATTTCGAAGAATTATGCGTCAATATTTTTTGCATACTGTAAGACGTGTTCGTTCATCCTAGGCGAGTTGAACTGGCTTCCTCTAAAGGAGAAAGTGTCATGGGAATATTAAATTTGTATGCCACCGTTGCTTAGGCTCAACTATTCTAATTAGGAGAGATGACGACGTTAGTCTTTTTTGCAGTTTTTGTAAAGAGGTTTAGACGTCCTCCTACACACAGTGGCTGATATTCCCAAATAGTTACCCACCTGGTACTGACCAGGCTCAACGTTGTTTAACTTCCGTGATCTAACTAGAATCAGTGTGTCAGTGTGATTACACTGTATAGAATCAATTCAAAAAATCAAGAAGATTCAACATTAAGGGATCTCTATAGTGAAGGGCAAGATTTTGCTACTCACCGGCTAATTGCATAAATCTATATAATTATAAAACTCAGATCAGCTTGCTTGGGTGTTTAAACCGTCCATCCGGTTTCCCAGTTCCGGTTTCAAAAAATTTGTCTGTTTACCTATTTCATGGCTGTCCTATCCTTAGTCCGAAATTAAAAGCCACGGCTACTATTCAAAGCATACACAAGGTCGTTTTGTTTTAACTTATTTTAACGTGCTTTCCTTGCAAATAAACGTAATCGAACCCCATTCAGTTAAAAACAAAACTGATTTAAATATAAATATGCAATAACTATAATCATATTTCCAACCATATTTACTACTTTTTAGTAGTGATTCATTATATTTCTATGCTTTAAAAAATATTTTCTCTTCAAGCAGTAGAGGTAGAAACTTGCTTTTAGTAGGGCCTTCTTAATTTTAATTAGTGCTTTCATTAGTGCTCTGGGGGCTTCCTGAGTTTTATTTTTTTCACTCCTCACTTAAAAAAAAAAAGTTTTTTCAAGACAATATATTCTTAAAATCTCTTTTTGCGTCGAACATTTTTCATCTTACCCTTTAACTGCCAACGGGTAGACTAGTATTTTAATATTTCCGAAAAAGGAAGAGGGCAGAAAATATTTCACCGGAAGTTGGCACAAGGCCAATACAATCTGTAATAATAAGACCACCCCATTATTATTTTTTTTTTGGGGGGGGGAGGGAGTTTAAAAACAGTTACAAAAAAACAATTCTTTTCGTATGATTGTTTGCCATTCATGTTTATGTATGGCTCGAGTACATTTGGCAGCGATTGATTGGCTTTCCAGCGGAGTAAACAGGTTAATTTGTGAAACAAACAAACAAAAACTTATTAACTTATGCAAATAAGGGTCAACTGACTATCGATCTACGTAACGCAAATCTTATTTATCCTATCTATATCTATTTACTAGCAGGGTGACCCGAAGTTGCTCGGAATTGAATGATGATCAAGGAATGTTTCATCCTCCCATATTTTTATTGGCATCGAAATCGGTGAAATCGTCTATTTTTTTTTAAATCAAATCGATTGATTATCTGCTCTACTTCGCAGTGACTTAGTTCACAATACATTGTAATCTACATTGCACTGTAGAGAACTTATTGTTGCCTTTCTAAAATTATTTTTTTAAATATAATGGTCTGAATTAAAGTTTAAAGTGCAAAAGTCATGTATGATATTCAATTATGCTCTAAACAGAAATATTCATTTCAAACGCGCCCCTCTCATATCAAAGAACATAGTTTTTATATGCCGGGTCTTTATGCTTGTGTGATAATAAAGCATCTCAAATGCACTTGTGATGTAAGGCTGTGTAACGTTGTTAACTGCTTAAAATCGCCTGTACCTTTATTGACTGGATTATTTCGATTATCGATACTTATCGAAGACATTCCGATAAAAAACTTATTTAAAAACACTGCCAGGCACATAATGCACCTTCGTATGAAATTTCATAAAAATTGGCCTAGCCGTTTTCGAGTCCATAGGGAACGCACTTAAAGACACACGGACACAAACAAAGTTACTTTTAGATAATAGTATAGTAGACATTCCACAACGTTCACCGATATCTATTTTGTACAGCTAATATATATGTGTGTGTATATATATATATATATATATATATATATATATATATATATATATATATATATTATTATTATTACTTGTTCTTATTTCTTATATATATATATATATATTATTTCTTATATATATATATATATATATATATAAGAAATAAGAACATGTAATAATAATAATAATAATAATAATAATATATATATATATATATATATATATATATAAGAACAAGTAGTTAATAAAACATGTTAAAAACATTTGAAAAACATTTAATATTACAAAGGAAACAATAAATAAATGGATAGTCCTTAATTCGCGGAGTTTCAAAGAAATACTTCGCTTCTCATCAGAGAGTAGGATTTAGCAAAATGCGGGATCGGATTTTGCTTGCAAAAGTATTAAATGAAACTAAAATAAGTCATAGATCTTACTTGATAACAAAAAGTGAAGCAGAGGGATTAGGGCGAATAAAAAGGTTATTTCACGAGAATGGATAGTCAGGTGAAGGGTAAAATTTCCAATGACGGTAAAATCCAAAGATGCAGAATCCAAGAAAGTTAGTTAAATTTCCATTCGCACAAGGGAACCGCGTAATTGGAAGAGGATCCAAAGTAATCCAAAAGGCAGAAATCCGTGGAATAATTCACAAATAGGTACAACGAAATGGGAAAGAATTCCAATATATTATTAAAAGAAAGATAAAATGTGTGTAAAAAAGAAATGGAAAAAATATACAGCTCGACTGTCGAGCCAAGATTCTTATTATAAGCTCTATCTCCTATTTGATTTTATAGAGCTTTTAAATCTGGTTGAGATTACTTTATAAATATTAATTCTTTAATATTTATAATTTACTTTAGTTTTGCCATCTTGGATCATTTTGGTAAACTTAACTGTAATTCTTATATATATATATATATATATATATATATATATATATATATATATATATATATATATATATATATATTGTTACGACGTATGCCAGCCCTACTGGGGACGGTAGAGATGGGTGACGTAATGAAATATATAAAAAAATAAAGTTTCCCAGGTTCCTTGATAATGTGTTGTTATGGGAATGGGACAACCGTCCCGAAGACAACAATAAAATGAAATGTACTGGACAACGAAATCACATAAGAAATAACGAGGACAAATATCGTCGAAAAATTAATAAACTCTTATTTATATAAAAAATAAATAAAATTCAATTCAAGAAAAGAAAATTAAATATGCCTAACTAAATGATTTAATGATTCAAATTCTACCGAGAGAAAAATATATCAACAGTCAATGTTCACATAAAACAAAGAAATCGTCTGCTCAATTAGATACAGGTTCTAGGGTAAGAGAGAGATGTTGGAGAAATGAAAGTTTTGATTGAAAAACTCAATGTCCTTTGAAATGTGACCTTTCTTTTGTCTCTTTTTTTATATTTCTTTCCTGTAAATTGTTTATATTTGATTACGCGCATGCAAGTTAATTTTCATATTTTTGTCCTTCGGATTATTTATGTTTCATTACGTGCGTGTGTGTTAATTGCTCCAAGTATTTATTTCCAAAGCTCATAAAAGCCCTTGATTTATAGTAAAAGTTTCACTGCTCCATTGATCCTTCCTTCGCTGGGTTTATTCTTTTATTCAGTCAATATTCTAACTTTCACCGCTAATCAACAGATCTTTACCGTCGCCGCCAACATCGGCTGGTGTCATTGATATTTACTTCTGCGACGCTGCTACCACACTGCCGTCGTCTTTCGCTGGCTTCGCCACCCCGACCTTCGCTGACTTACGTCTTGTCGCTTTGAAGCACGAAGCTCCACTGACTGTTGACAACTTTTTTCAGTCCCCTCTCTCTCTATACGGTCTATCTCTCTCTTTCTCTATACAGTTTATATCTCTCTATATACGCTTTAGCTCTCTCTATCTTTTCTTTATCCTCTCAATCTCATCTATGAGCTTTCTTTTCTCCTTCCACCCTTCGTTCACAGTATCTCTGTCTCTCTCTTTTCCTCTTGCTCGCAGGCCTCCTCCTCCCCTTTTTTCTGTTTTATTTACAAAATGTGAACGGGCAGACGAGAATGGATCTTTTTGGTGCTAAAAAAAATGATACAGTAAATAAAATATACTAAAAATATATCTCCTTTCGGCTAAAAATCAATAAAATAATTTATTATACATTTTAATAAATGTATCACAATATATATATATATATATATATATATATATATATATATATATATATATATATAAACAAGATAGGAAGCTTTTCAAAAAGAAAAGCTTCCTATTTTTTTTTAACTTAACAAGTTGAAAAGTTACAAAGACGGAAATGGTATCATTAAAACGAGCGGCCTTTTGTGCCCCATAATATGTGTGTTTTTTATATAGACACCATCATACCAAATGCATTTTTGCCTGCAATGAGCTGTGCTGTACCCGGGCGTCGTTTCAAAAGAAAAATATCCTGGGGATTTTTTTAACTAAAAAAGTTGCTGGGTTGTGAAGACGGGAGTGGTACATTTAGTACTAGCCTCCGTTTGTGCCCCAGAATTTATTTTTCTACGCAGTCACCACCATTCTCAATAGCATTTTGCCAGCAATGAACGAGTGCTGTGCATGGGCGCCTAGAATCAAGACCGTCTTAAAAGACAAGATGGCCGGTGGGCAAAAATAATTTAATCTGCTGACGTCATCACGGATAGTCCCTTGCTTGACACCGGTAATCACCGGTAGTCACTCGTAACTCGTAACGTCTTGAAGTCAGTGTAATATTTGTTTTTTTTATTAAAATGTCTTCACGGTGCATCGTTCCAAAGTGCCGAGGAAATTATCGTAAAGGACCAAAAAGTGACAGTATTTTCATTTCCGAAAGATAAAGAATTATAATGCAGTAAAAAAAAAAAAAAGATTTTACACCATCTTCATTCAGCAAAGTAAGTTTTAACGTGCCCCCTGTATTTAACACGATGTAACTATAATTTAATTCAATATTATCATCCTAAGTTTTTTACCATTCAAAAGAAGAAGCTTTAAATAAATTGCTAATATTAAAAAAAAATTTTTTACAACATACAAAACTAATGAAAATGTGAGGCAACATCGACTCTTTAAAACACGTTCTTTTGAAGAGACGATTTTTTTAAAGCTGTTGACACACATGTTTTAAAAATTTAGCAAAAATTAATTTTCCTGAAATTTTTCAATATTTAAAAATAAATTATGCCGGCTGATAAAATTTTTAAACTTTTTTTTAAAGCTAGAAAGATAAAAATTTAAAAATACTTATATATATATATATATATATATATATATATATATATATATATATATATATATATATATATATATATATATATATATATATATATAAAACTAAACTAAAAAAAACGCGCGTTCACTCGTGATCTTACAATTCATTTCATTAACGTAATTGGGTTTGTATTACTGTACACATAGATTCGAAAAAAGTTGTCAAAAACAAATATATAACAAATAAATGTTATCAAAGGCAAGATAAGTTACTTTTCTACCAAATATTTTTCGTGTTTTTATTCAATGTAACATGTTTATTCAGCTCGAAAAACATACAGTGTTTACCGATGTACTCGAAAATTCCAGATGGCGTCTGATTCTCTCTTTAACACGGTAAGTTTGGGATAAGGTGTTATAAATAAAAAAACTATACAAAATACTATTAAAAACCCGCCGAATATATGTTAAACTGTGTCACGGTAACATATATTGAGCGAGTTTTTAACAGTATTTTATCCGGTTTTGTATTTATAACACCTTTTCCAAAACTTACCGTGTTAAAAAGAGAATTAGACGCCATCTGGAATTTTCGAATACATCGGTAAACACTGTATGTTTTTCGAGCTGAATAAACATGTTACATTGAATAAAAACACGAAAAATATATCCAGTTTGGTAGAAAAGTAACTTATCTTGCCTTTGATAACATTTATTTGTTATATATTTGTTTTTTGACAACTTTTTCGAATCTATGTAATACAAACCCACGTATTTTAACAAACTGAAAATATGGATATAAAAAAAATGATTTTGCATGTTATTTTTGTTATGTTGTGAATTGGTGAAATAATCTTAAATAAGAAACATGATTTTTTCTTTAGGTTAATTATTTTTTTACTGTGCAATATTTCATGAATTTATTAAAAATATTGTTTTTGATTTTGAAAAAATATTGTAGTTTATTTGCATTTAAAAATATTGTGGTTCATTTTGATTAAAAAATATTCATTTTGATTAAAAAAAATATTCATTTTGATTTAAAAAAATATTCATTTTGATTTAAAAAAACATTGTTCATTTTGATTAAAAAATAGTTTAATTTTAATATTTGTTTATTGTCTTAACTCATATTAAATGTTTTGCTTGTGTTCTGCTTCAAATATTCATAATCTTACATGCATAATTTTCATTTAATTATATTAAATAAACTTCAAGTTTATTTCAAATCAAATCGTGTTCCTTCACTTTTTTAAAATGTAATTTATAAGTAATTAAAGAACGCATTCTAATCTTTAAAATCTATAATACAACGAAATATTCAATTGCTTATAATATACTTAAACAAATAACTTGTGTTTTTTTTAATTTTTTTTATTATTAATATTAGATGAGTTTCAGTATAAATCATGTTCTTTCTTTATTTCTTTATTTTAATCCAATTTTGAAGTTTTGTAACGCTGTCTGTAAAAATTACTCTTCATTATTGACAGTCTAAGAGTTCCACATATCTTGCTTGTTGGGACCTCGGCGATGACGTCATTTTTTCAGCTGGCCGGCCATCTTTATAACGAAGGCCACGCTAGAATGCGCTATACAAAGAGAGGGAGAGAGAGAGAGAGAGAGAGAGAGAGAGAGAGTAAAGAAAAGAAAGAAAAATGAAATAGAAAGAAAGAGAGAAAGAGAGAGAGAGAGAGAGAGGGGGGGGAAACGTAATCGAAAAAGAGAGAGTAAGAGAAAAAGAGAGGGAAAGAGGCAGAAAGGCAGGGGCGAGCAGCAAATAGGGATAAAGAAAGTGAAAACGAAGGAAAAAAGAAAAAGAAAAAGATGGGGAAAGAGAAAAAAACGAGAACAAAAGCGAAAAAGAGAAAAAGATAGAGAAGGAAGAAGGGATAGAGAGAGAGAGAGAGAGAGAGAGAGAGAGAGAGAGAGAGAAAGAGAAGAGAAAGAAAGAGAAAAATGACAAGGAGCGAGAACGAAATGGAGAAAAAGTAAAATGGAGAGGGAGGAAGGGAGAGAAAGAGATAATAAGAAATATATATCAGAAAAAAGAAAGAAAAAAGAGAGAGAAAAGAAGAGAAGAATAAGAAAGAAAGAGAAAGATAATTTAACGAGAAAAAGCAAGAGAAAGAAAGAAAGAAAAAAGAAATAGAAAGAGAGGGCGATGTTATAATATGCGTGTCTGTTATCTAACTGTATATTTAAGTGTGCATTTAACGGACTATTGTCCTCGTCCTTTAATGTCTATTTACGGCCCGTGACTCATCTAGTATTTGTGGGTGCGTGTGTGTATTACATATAATTCACGTAACGTGACGACATACCTTTTTCTGCTGCCCGCTTCTGCGGGATTCGACAACGTCTTCGGGAGCTGGGTTCTGTTTAAAGGAACCACTTCAAGACAGACACAAGACGATGTATATATATATATATATATATATATATATATATATATATATATATATACTTTATTTACTCTCAGATATCTCGTCACAGCAGAACTGAAGTGAATCTTGGCTTGTGGTTTCTCTGCATCCATTTGGAAACCGTCGTCCTCTTATGAGGAACCCTGTTTCACCCATCTTGCTTCGTCGGCGTCTCACAATTAACTTCCTAAACTTTATTCAGATTATTCAAACCGGAACTCCTCACACGTCACTTTCGGTTCCATTCGCACACTTTCCAGTGCAACTTGATCGATTACCCAAGTTTGATACCTGTCACAGATTTAGCCTTTGACCATTTCTGAACCTGCACGCTCGCTCGACTTATTGTTTACCATGATTCAATCTGTTGTTTACTCAGTTAAATAGATAGACAATTAGATAAATAGATAGTTAGATAGATAGATAAATAGATAGATAGATAGATAACAGACAAGTAATATTGCTTCTACCCGGCATGCTCAGCGTTTACCTAATAGCCAGAACCAAGGAGAAAGAGGGGAACTGAGAGAGAGAGAGAGAGAGACAGAGAGAAAGAGAGAGAGAGAGAGAGAGAGAGAGAGAGAAGAAACAAGAAAGTAAGATATTAAAATACAGATATATATTATTATTATTATTATTATTATTATTATTATTATTATTATTATTATTATTATGTAAATACAGTCATTTCTTGCTACGAAAATTTGAAAAGGTCTTGAACTTTTTAATTTTTGTAGTTTAATTTTTCTTGCCTGATGAAATCAAATATGATTAAAACGGCCTGCATATCGTAGCAAGATATGACTGTATTTACATAAAGACTAATAAAAAAATATAATTTGCTTTCTTTGATTGAGCACTATCAACGACCCTTGTTGAAATTCAGTTATTCTTAATGTTTGGATATTTTGGATATTTTTCTACCTGAAATTATATATATATATATTGTGACGGTACCACGAGCCTGTTTCTTGACGAGAACCTCCCTGTACGGTATCAAGGTTGGAGTTCTCAGAGAAAATCCCAAGGCCGGGCACGCGTTTTAAGAAAAAGAAAAGTTTGACGGGTACCGACTGCAAATTATGCGGTCTCTATGGTACAGTGTCCAGGTTCAGACCAGAATCGTCGTGGAATATACTCGAGGCATTCACTGGCGGAAATGTAAGGCAAACAAAAGAGACACAAGTCGACACGGGTATGAGAGTTATTAAATCAACAATTTATTTAAACAAATTGAACCGGGTAAAATGTAACTACGAAAACAGAACATGCAACTGAAATCATAACTGAAATAACATGAAAAAAAAAAGAATAAAAGAATATATACATGCAGACAATGATTTGGGACAAGGAGAGGGGGGTGATATTTCGATTGTCTTAGGAAGGTTCTTTCTGTTCTCTTCGATGAGAATCAACGAGATATGAGTGATACTCAGAGAGGGGGGGTCACACTGAAAGTCTCAAGATACAGAAATAGTTTTTCCCTCTTTCCTCTATTTTTTTATTTTCTTTTCTTTCCCCTTTTTTTCTTCTTCCTTTTTTTCTTTTTTTTATAGTCAATGATATGTTATATATGGGCCGATCAACAGGGGGGGGATTTAGCATTTAGGAAAAAAACCTTAGTTCGAGGGTTGCTTTTCTTTTCCCCATTTTTTTTCTTTTTTCTTTTTCCCTTTTTTCATGGGGCATTCAACAGTTCACATAATTGATCGAGCAAAAACAATTTAGAAAGAGTTACTTAACTTCTTTTGTTGAGTCGACGTTCAATTCACCCAAAGCTTCTTTCCCTTTTATGAGGTGCTGGTTTGAAGGATCGATTCTCGTAAATTCCAATCCATTTATGCTAAGGTGGATATATGTTATTCCTTATCAGCACGGCATGAATTCCAATCGATTAGTGCCAAGGTGGGTATATACTGTTCCTTTATGGCACGATACGAGTCGACGAGATGTTTTTCTCTTTTTTTTTTTCACCATGCGAATCAACCGCGGTGTTTCCATTTTTCGAGCAGAATGCCCCCACACATTTTTCCGTGTCCACCGCCTTCGTCGAACTGCCTTGATTCTCCCGCGTTTTTCTTGTTGGCGACAGTTGAAGGTCATTGCATGGGTGTAGAAATCTAGGTCGCTCGGCCAGCCTCATTTTGACTCCGTCTGCTAAGGATTGGGTGTGGGAAGGGGTATCTGCTTAATTGATATATATGAAGGGTGTGAAAATGTTTCTCTTAACACCTTCCTCCATAAGAGAAAAAAAAAGAGAATTGTTCCTCTTTTTTTTATATTTATATGTATTTAAAATAAAATTACTCGTATGAGACAAGAAAATAATATTTGAGATTAAGGACACCAACTTGTGTCACTCTAAAGAAATGATGTTCGTGGAGTTTCCATCACTTTTTCCTACAGCTATTTTATGAATTTTCCCCCGCCCCTTTTCTTCCCTTTCTGTTTCGAATCTACGTGATAAGGCGTCCGCTATTACGTTATCCCGACCCCTTACGTGTCTGATGTCTAGGTCGAATTCTTGCAATATGAGACTCCAGGAGAGTACTCGCCGGTTTTTATTTTTCATTCTATTGACGTATATCAATGGGTTGTGGTCTGTGTATAGGATAGTCGGGCCATGCACCGAAGATACATAGACTTCAAAATGAGATAAACTCATCACTAACGCCAAAGCTTCCTTCTCTATTGTGGAGTAGGATTTTTGAAACTTGCTCAGTTTCTTTGAGTAGTAACTGACTGGGTGTAGTTGATCATCCTCCCCCATTTGTAACAGTACTGCTCCTATCCCGCTATTGCTGGCATCTACCGCCACACTGAAGGGTTTGTCAAACGATGGAGCCTTTAACACTGGCTCGCTGCTTAACATTAGCTTGATCTTCTCAGCTGCTTCTTGACATTCGGGTGTCCATTGAAATCGCTTGTGCTTTTTCAACAGCTCTGTCAGTGGCGCAGTGAGACATGCAAAATTCCTGCAGAACCGGCGGTAATACCCTGCCATGCCTAGGAATCTCCTTAAACTCCTAACATTTTTTGGTATGGGATGATTCTTTATCTCTTCTACTTTGGCCTTTGCTGGGGTGATCTTCCCATGGCCAACCACATGCCCTAGATATTTGACCTCGGCCTGGCAGAACTCTGTTTTAGCTAAGTTTATGGTTAATTTGGCCGTTCTTAACCTCTTAAATACTTTTTCAATTGTTTCGATATGTTCTGCCCATGTGTCATTGTAAATGACTATGTCATCGACATATGTATCTACGTTTTTAATCCCAGCAAGGCATGTGTTCATCAGTCTTACAAATGTTGCTTGGGAATTCTTCATCCCAAATGGCATTACGCGATATTTGTATGCTCCTTCTGGGGTTACAAACGCCGATATTTGCTTGGCTCTCTCGGTTAGAGGCACTGCCCAGTATCCCTTAAGAAGGTCGCATTTGGTGATGTATTTGGCATGTCCTATCTTATCTATACAGTCGTCTATTCGTGGCATAGGGTATGCGTCTGCCTTGGTTATCGCGTTCACTCTGCGATAATCTGTACAGAATCTCACTGTTCCGTCCGGTTTATCGACCAGCACGCACGGTGATGCCCATTCACTTTGACTGGGCTCTATTATCTCGTGTTCGAGCATGTAGTCTATCTCCGTTTTCATTATCTCTAATTTCTTCGGACTTATGCAATCCGGATGTTGTTTAATTGGTTCGCTCTCCTTTAGCTCAACATCGTGCACTATTGCTCTTGTGCGCGTAGGTGCGTCAGCAAATAGGTCGCTATATTCTGTTACCATTCCTTGTAACTTTTGCCCTTCTTTCGGCGTTAAGTGTGCAAGTTTGCACCCTAGGTTACTCATTATCTCCGAATTCTTTAACTTAATGGGTGGGTCCTTTTCTACAGGAAGATCTCTTTCGGGGTACTCATCACTTACAGCTTCATGGTGACACTGTGCTGTCAATATTGATTTTTCTCCCGCCCTCCTGAAATATTTTTTCATCATGTTCACATGACATACTTGAGTTTTGTTTCTACGCTTGGGGGTAGATATCTTATACTTTAGTGGGCTTATCTTTTCAGTAATTGTGTACGGTCCCTGATATTTCGACTTGAATGGTTGACCATTCAGGGGTATGAGTACTAACACTTCCTCTCCTTCTTCGAACTTTCTATCTACTGCTATTTTATCGTATGTGGTCTTCATGACCCTCTGACTACTTTCTAGGTGGGTCTTAGCTAACTTCCGTGTTTCGGCTAAGGTTTGTCGCATTTTAGTGACGTAATCCGTCATGTTATTTGGCAAGGGTTCATCGCTGACCCATTTCTCTTTTATCATTTTTAATGGTCCTCGTACCTGATGACCGAAGACTAGATCGAAGGGACTGAACCCCAACGAGTCTTGGACGGCTTCTCGAGCTGCGAAAAGCACAAATGGGATCCCCTGATCCCATTCGGCATCGTGTTCCATACAATAGCCCCTGAGCATGGTTTTCAGGGTGGCGTGGAAGCGTTCCAGAGCCCCCTGCGATTGAGGGTGATAAGCGCTGGATTTTATGTGGGTGATTCCCAGTTGCTCCGTAGCCTGCTCGAATAGCCTCGACGTAAAATTAGATCCTTGGTCTGTCTGTATGGTTCTGGGTAGCCCCATTTTAGTGAAAAAGTTTATCAGGGCATCTACCACCTTTTTCGTTGATATGCTGCGCAGTGGGATCGCCTCTGGAAACCTTGTGGACGCGCACATTATAGTTAATATAAATTTGTGTCCTGTTTTGGTTTTGGGTAGCGGTCCTACACAGTCCACTATTACCCTACTAAACGGTTCTTCCACTGCCGGTATAGGTTGGAGTGGGGCCGGGGGAATATTCTGGTTGGGTTTTCCAGTCTTTTGGCACGTCCCACAAGTTCTACAGAACGTTTTGACATCTCCCACGATTCCTGGCCAGTAGAAATGTCTGGTCAACTTTTCTAGGGTCTTGTTGACACCTAGGTGGCCCGCCAGTGGTATCTCATGTGCCACTTTCATGATATCCTCTCGATACATGTCGGGTACCATTACTTGTTCCCGCACAGTATCTCCCGACTCTCCCTTTGTCTTGGGGGCATTCCATTTCCTCATTAGTACGCCCCTATTGAGGAAATATTGACGTTTTGATTTGTTAGGATATTCTTCTCCAACTCGACAGAATAAGGGTTTTAGGTCGCCGTCATTCTGTTGCTCCTTGATCAGCACTTGTCGTGGCACGGGTAAACAAGGTTGGGGTGTTACCACCGGTCTCGGTTACTTTTCCCCTGACGGCTTGTCTTCTACATTTCCCCTCTTTATCGCTCTACTTTTTGTGGTCACCCCTATGGGTTTCCCGTCTTGATATTTCGCGATGTCATTTCCTAGTATCATGGCTACCCCTGTCATCGGTAATTCGTCAATTACGCCTACAGTTATTTCTCCTGAGCCCCAATCCGACACTAAGTGGACTTTAAATAGTGGAATCGTTATGGGTCTGTTTCCTATGCCCCTTATCGTGGTCGCTCTATCTGCGGCTCTTGTCGCTTCTTTAGGCATGCATCCTCTTTTCACTAGGGATTGGGATGCTCCCGTGTCCCTGAGAATGTTAATGGGTTCCCCTTGACCTTCCTTATCTCGCGCGATATATCCTTTCGATATGAAGGGTTCGTACGTTTCATCTATTCCCTGAGATATCGCCCCTTGTGGTTTGGCTGGGGTATTCCGATTCATCTCCGTGAATCGTTTCGCCTGACACTTCGCAGCTACATGACCTGGCTTCCCACAGTTGAAGCATACTATAGGTCTCGCTTCCCGTCCCAGTACTGGTCGGTTGGTTGTGTTGAGGGGATTTCTGATGGGTACTCGTGGATTTTCGTACAGTGTCTTTACTGCACAATGTTCCCTGACCTGTGACTGCATGGGTCCCTGTAGTTTTGCCCTGCTTCTCTTGTGAGTCAATATGTATTCGTCGGCTGCCGTGGCTATATCGATTGCTGTTTCAGCCTTTTTGTCGGTCAGGTGTATCCTCATGTCATCGGGTATGCAGTTTTGAAATTCCTCAATTAACATGAGTTGTTTCAATTTGTTGAAGTTACCCTCTATGTTTTTGGCATTGCACCACCGATCAAAATAATTCTCTTTGAGTTTAACGAACTCTACGTAGGTTTGTCCCTCGCTTTTCTTTGAGTTTCTGAACTTCTGTTGATAAGCTTGTGGGACGAGTTCATAACTTTTAAGAATTGCTTCTTTTACTACCTCGTAATCGGCACAGTCTTCCGCTGGAAGTGCCGCATATGTCTTTTGGGCCTTACCGCTTAATGCCGTTTGTAACAGCATTGCCCAACACTCTTGTGGCCAGCCCATATTTAGGGCGGTTCTCTCGAAGTGCGCAAAGTAATCGTCCGCCTCCTTTTTTACAAATTTTGGGACCAATCGCACTTGTTTAGTTATGTCGAATCTGTTTTGTCTGACTTGCTGTGGCTGGTGAGCTATACTTAATTCGCTCATCCTAATCTCTTGCTCGATTCGAGCTTTTTCTACCTCGGCTTTCGCCATTATTCTGGCTTTCTCTAGTTCGACCTGATCAGGAGTCATGGTCGTTTTCTCCGCCGGTAAATCTTCCAGCACTTCTTCATCGAAGCGGTCATTGTCTACCATGTGCTCAGCTATTATTCTCATTAACTGGCTTTTCCTCATAGCTCCCCTAACCTCTAGGTCTAATTTCTTTCCTATTACTATTAGATCATCTTTTTTTAATCTATATAATTTATCTGGGGATGGATTTTTAAGGAATTCGTCGGTGTCCGTCATTTTGCCTTACCGTCCGTGTATAATGCACAAGTACGTTCACGAGGATTTTTTTTTTTATTCAAGCAAGGAAATTACACTTGCTTGGTGTATAACTGATCTCCGGAGAGCCCCCATGTGACGGTACCACGAGCCTGTTTCTTGACGAGAACCTCCCTGTACGGTACCAAGGTTGGAGTTCTCAGAGAAAATCCCAAGGCCGGGCACGCGTTTTAAGAAAAAGAAAAGTTTGACGGGTACCGACTGCAAATTATGCGGTCTCTATGGTACAGTGTCCAGGTTCAGACCAGAATCGTCGTGGAATATACTCGAGGCATTCACGGGCGGCAATGTAAGGCAAACAAAAGAGACACAAGTCGACACGGGTATGAGAGTTATTAAATCAACAATTTATTTAAACAAATTGAACCGGGTAAAATGTAACTACGAAAACAGAACATGCAACTGAAATCATAACTGAAATAACATGAAAAAAAAAAGAATAAAAGAATATATACATGCAGACAATGATTTGGGACAAGGAGAGGGGGGGTGAGTGATATTTCGATTGTCTTAGGAAGGTTCTTTCTGTTCTCTTCGATGAG
This sequence comes from Euprymna scolopes, assembly GCF_053919585.1. Lineage (NCBI taxonomy): Eukaryota > Metazoa > Mollusca > Cephalopoda > Sepiida > Sepiolidae > Euprymna > Euprymna scolopes. The sequence goes on from NC_136512.1 coordinate 70,265,899, forward strand.
AATCAACGAGATATGAGTGATACTCAGAGAGGGGGGGAGTCACACTGAAAGTCTCAAGATACAGAAATAGTTTTTCCCTCTTTCCTCTATTTTTTTATTTTCTTTTCTTTCCCCTTTTTTTTCTTCTTCCTTTTTTTCTTTTTTTTTATAGTCAATGATATGTTATATATGGGCCGATCAACAGGGGGGGGATTTAGCATTTAGGAAAAAAACCTTAGTTCGAGGGTTGCTTTTCTTTTCCCCATTTTTTTTCTTTTTTCTTTTTCCCTTTTTTCATGGGGCATTCAACAGTTCACATAATTGATCGAGCAAAAACAATTTAGAAAGAGTTACTTAACTTCTTTTGTTGAGTCGACGTTCAATTCACCCGAAGCTCCTTTCCCTTTTATGAGGTGCTGGTTTGAAGGATCGATTCTCGTAAATTCCAATCCATTTATGCTAAGGTGGATATATGTTATTCCTTATCAGCACGGCGTGAATTCGAATCGATTAGTGCCAAGATGGGTATATATTGTTCCTTTATGGCACGATACGAGTCGACGAGATGTTTTTCTCTTTTTTTTTCACCATGCGAATCAACCGCGGTGTTTCCATTTTTCGAGCAGAATGCCCCCACACATGTTTCCGTGTCCACCGCCTTCGTCGAACTGCCTTGATTCTCCCGCGTTTTTCTTGTTGGCGACAGTTGAAGGTCATTGCATGGGTGTAGAAATCTAGGTCGCTCGGCCAGCCTCATTTTGACTCCGTCTGCTAAGGATTGGGTGTGGGAAGGGGTATCTGCTTAATTGATATATATGAAGGGTGTGAAAATGTTTCTCTTAACAATATATATATATATATATATATATATATATACATACATACATATATATATATGTACATACATATATATATACACATACATACATATATATATATATATACATACATACATATATATACACATACATACATATATATATATATACATACATATATATATATATATATTATTTGTGCATGATCAAAAAGAGATACAAATATATCGGAAAGTTTGAACAAACATTTTGCATTTAAACTTGTATGCATATTTCTATATACGCGTTATTTATCAATCCAAACAAAGAATTTACTCGTTATAAACCTTCCTTGTTGTATAGTTACTATTTCCTGCTAATTTTAGTGCTATGTGACCACTAGTTTAAGAGCTTATCTGTAAAGTATGTACACACTGATAGAAACACACACACACATACATACATACATACATACATACATACAACTACTGTTTATATATATATATACATACATACATACATACATATATATATGTGTGTGTATATATATATATATATATATATATATGGTTTTAATTTCATTCAGAAAAACATCAATGTTCAGAGTAGAAATGTATTGTTTGAATAAAGAAGACGGATCAGATTTTTTTCCTTAACCCATGAATTTTCAATGTAGGCTCATCATCTCCTCAGAGAAAAGTCATTAGCAAATATGACATCCAATTCGAAATAATGTTGTTTTTTAGCACATACAAAGAAAATATATTTAAAAATTAATTACATCATTTTAGGGTGCGTAGATAAAGAAAATAGATGAAATAAAGAGTAGATACAATGAAAGGATATGACTTCATGGTATCCGGGTGTTGTGATAATCCTTGTATAGATTGGTATATTGTGGTCAGAGTCCGAGTTTGTTGAATAAATCCATATTGTAGGTAGATTCCAATTTATTGTAAGGTATTTTTGGTTCTTAGTGATAATCCTTTGGGTATGGAAAGTCCGGGGTATAATCCTCCTCATTTTATGAAGTGGAAGCAGTTTTTTGAAGTGTCCGCTGTAAGCTATATTTCGTATGTAGATTAAAATTATATATTAAAAACCTCCGTAATATTTTTGATAAAAGCTAAGGATAGCTGGAGATGAACTTGAAATATGAATAAAATAAGATAAAGTAGGCATGATGTGAGGAGAAAAAAAAGGTCGATGTCAACCATTTTTTTCTCTTGACGTCATGCTAATTACATCAAGACGGTACCCATTCTTGGATGGAGTATCAGCAATTATTTTAAATTCCTCATCCAATTTTGATTTTGAACAAATCATTAGGACACGATGTGTAAGGGTCCACATTAAATTGAGCTTACATTTTTTTGAGGGGGGGGGGCAAAATAAATCCCAGCGTGTATACAGTCCCGTAAATGTACATTTGTGGTATATTGATGTAAGGTAACTAGATGTTTTTTTTGTTACCAATACATTAAGGAAATCTATGGACGAGTTACAAGCTCCTTCATAAGTATACTTTAACGCGGGATGCATTTTATTAAGTAGGGAGAAAAATTATTTGCCTCTGTTTAGTTCTTGGAGAGACAAAATATCGAAAACAGACTAAGGGTTTCATGGGCCCAAAAAGTAATTATTCGCCATTATCGGTCTCGGGACAGAGCCCATGGACACACCTTCTATTTGCCGATACATTGCATCGTTGAAATTGAATTCAACAAATGTAGTGGCAAATTTCATCAGCTCAACAAATATGCTTTCAGAAATGGGAGGAGGAGGAGGCGATATCTGGCTAGGATATAAAAAAATCCGTACAGATATCTATAGTCTCTGAAATCGAAACACAAGTAAACAGGTTGCTAGTGACATAAGAACACACAAAGTTCTTAACAAGCTTAGACTTTTAAATAAAGTCCGCAAAATAAAACGAATCTTTAAGACAGTATTTAATGGTTGTAAAATATTTAAGATGCATTTTGCAACCTTATGACTCGACCATAGATGAAATGAGCCTTAAAGGAATAGCCGCCTTTTGAGTTTTATACCGTATAACGTTCGACGGATAGATTCTGAGGGTCTAATCTCACTAGCTATGCTAGAAGGGAGTACATCACTTTTAATCCACTTAACTAATTTCTTTTGGAATTTGGTTTTTAAAGAGATTGTGGAATCATGACTTGTGACCGGGCCCAATTTTACAAATTTTTCTATATCACCCGTATCATAGATATTTTGTCGACATGATCATAAAGATTTAGTATTACAACTCCTGAACCTTTATTGAGTCTAGTAATGACTAAAGCTATGACAACAGAATATTCTTTCCATTGTTTTGACTCTCGAGTATATATCCGACACCGTCAGATGCAGTTAATCAATCGAGAACCACATCACTGTATCGAAAAACATAAGATATTAACTGATATGTACTCGAGAGTCAAAATAATGAAAAGATATGCTTCTTGTCATAGCCCTAGTAATGATTAACGATGTATTTTCTTGTAGATTTTTAATAACTGCATAATGTTCTTTGCGCCATTTAGACTCTGAATGGGACATTGGTGTACTTACATAGCTGTAAGAAACGTCATTTAATCTTGCTTATGAAATCTCTTACTTTAATTTCAGAGACTGGTGAAAGTCTCTCTGCTTGGGCATTGAGAATTTCAAATTCGGAAAATACTTCTTCCCATTTAACACTGGGCAATGGAATACAAAATTCTAAACCATGATCAAGTATTAATAGTTCAGAGGGAGAAAAATTATGGGAGGATATGTTTAAGACGTTCTTGCCAATATCTGAGTTGTCGGTACACCCAAACGTTTTGTATATTAAAAATGTTGCAATTTACTGTTTAATTTAAGAACTAGTTTTTTTATAACCACGTTCTTGAAAAATTGCAATATACTTTACGAACCGAATGCTCACTATTTCCCTCCATAATTTTACATTTTTATCTTTATACCTTTCTAAATTTAATGCTAATTTATCCAATAAATTATGATTAAAAGCATTTTCGATTCTATGTCCTGGGAAGCAGCCGACGGTATTGTTTTTAATAGACAGTCAGTTCTAACTTTGATAAAAATTACACGTTTCGATTGTAATGTCGCTTAAATCATTGAAAATGAAAAAAAAAAAAAAAAAAAAGAAAAAAGAAAAAATCGCCATTGTGCATGTTACTGCCCGCCATTACGACAATTGGAAAGACGTACGTGTGCGACAGTAATTTTGCATTGTATGAAATTTTTAACAAAAACTAAAACTAATTACGGAGTCGTTTGATGAAATGTCATTCAGCTTTTGGTCGTTTAACGGGCCATAGTAATAATGATGTTGATTAATCGTAGCAGGAGAAAGAAACCGGTCATTAACGTTTATGAAACAGAGAAAGATAGATAGATAGATATATAGATAGATAGAGATATATAGATAGAGAGAGAGAGAGAGAGAGAGAGAGAGAAAAAGAGAGAAAGAGAGAGGGGGAGTGATAACCGCAAAGATACACCCATCTACGGATTACCGACTAAAATACTATTTCATACTAAAACGTGACAGACCAGCATAAAAATCTATTTCAACCGACATCCAAGGCGTCTTATAGATGTGTATGGACGCATCTAAAAAAAGATGCGTCCATTTAATGCGCACATTTAACGATGAACATATTATTTCAAGTCGGAGCGTGACAGACAGACGAGCCGATCTCATACAGACGCTTGAACGTATCCAAAACGATACACAAACAAGTGAACAACCACTTCCCCATTAATTACTGTCATTACCCGATATAAAACAGGATCACACGTCAAACATGTCTTAAAAATTACAGACGCAAAGAGTAAACTGTGAGCGCTCTAGGATTACATATCTGGGTTTGTGGGTGGAAGGATACTCTCTCTAATTAAGTAGTTACGTAATTGATTGCTGAAATATATTTCTCACAAAAATTAATCGAGTAAAGAAATAAATATGCAATTGGGTTTTTATATAAAAATCAACATGGGCGCCAGCATTCATCACCAATTTCTCAGACTGCTTGACAAGCGCATAAACTGATTTAACTAGTAACACATTCCATTGTTTTCATTCATTTGCTAGCAGGGAGACCCGATGTTGCCCGGCTTGAATAAGGGTCAACGAATGCCCCACACTTCCTATACGTTTATTGTAATTTAAATTGGTGAAATCGCTCATTTTTTCAATCAACTGGATTGATTGTCTGCTCTAATCGTGACCCACCGCGGTGCACTGGGAGGAAGCTTCATTGCCTCCCCGCAGAGACATAGTCTACATTGCACTGTAGAGAATCTACTTGTGATTTTATGACATCATTTTTCTATCCTGGCTTAGTTTAAAATGAAAACTCAAGGTTCAATAGCACTCTAAACAGAATCATTTATTTCGAACGCGCCACTGTCTTATCAAAGAACATACTCTTGATTTTATACACTGGATCCTCCCGCTTGTGCAGTGAGAAAACTTATCAAACGCATTTGTGATGTTAACTTTAATCAACATCGGACTGTGCTTTCTTTAATCCGATTTTTTTGATTATCAATGTTCGGTACTCATCGGAGGCATTCCGCTACAAGACATATCTAAAACCACTGGTAGAATAGAAAAACAAGAGTCTCAATCTTTCATTTAATAGCAACTGTTGGTTATCTTCATTTGTGTGACCTGTAAGAAAAAGGGTTAGTCGTGGAAAGAGTTAATGTGTATAGACTATGTTATAGAGTGCCGAGTAGAAAAAGTAAATTATCTATCTATCGATATATCTATCTATCTATTTATCTATCTATATGTTTATCTATCTATATAGTGATGATTGGACAATAGAGATTGAAATCGCCATAGTTTGACTGATTGTGAAACATGTCAAACTGTAAACTGGTCAAGTTTGCACTGGAAAGTATCCGAACAGGTGACCGGGTATGATGTGTCGCATGTCACGTGTTCCAGTTTGTGCAAGCATCGTTGGCAGCCAGATTCGAGACATCAATAAAGACAGATGGACTAGAAATGGGTCTCTCCATGAGGGTGGATAAGTCTCAGAATGGAAACGTAGAAGAACCGCCCCAAGCCACGGATCGTCGATCACTCCTGTGCTATGACGGAGACCAGGGAGTGAATAAAAGTTCGGCTCCTCAAGACGTTGGCAAACCTCCTAGATAAAACAGACAGCAGAAACAGGTATGTCGTTATGGCGTGATGTATATGTGTATGCAATTATGTTGACACGCACACATCAACACTACTAAATGAGATGACTCACGGGCCGTAAAATATACATTTAGAACAAGGGCAACGACCGTTATACAACGTACATACAAACATACATATGGTCCGTTATGATAAGAAAAAAAAAGATATTAAAAGTGCCACGTATACATATTCAACACACCAAGGTTCAAATATACACAGCGTACGTTATTTAGTTCCAATATACATCGGATATATAAACACCACCCACAACACTCCCAATCAATACAACACATAAATGGAAGATTAAACCGATCTGTTGAAAGAGAACGTTCATGGATGTGTGTCGAAGTTAGTAGTAGAAGCGTGCGTTCATGTATGGACACGAACAAAAGATTGGAAACAGTCCTGTAGGATGAGAAAAGGGTTCAGCTGTGTATCGGATCTAAGTCCGGGTCTAGCGCTGAATTGATTGTCTCTTTTTCTAATTCGATCCTCAGGCCAAAAGGGCCGGATAGGTTGTGTTGCGTCCCAAGTGAGAGTAGTTGAAGGTCGGTCCGTGTAACGCGGAGTTGTTGCGAGTCCAAGAAAGAGAGAAAGTTGCCGTGGTTTAACCTTTTTTATGAACGTCACGTGTTCAGATCCCCTGAGAGATGCCGTCTGATTGGACAATCCAGAAGAGAAATTGACTGCCAGCACCAATCAACACAGAGTTTACAAACCAAAGATATTTAAAACATCAAACCGCGAAGTGTCGCTACTGTTACACATTCCCAGGCACATGAAGTACATTCGTGTGAAATTAAAAAAAATAGTCCAAGCGTTTTGAAGTCCATAGGGAACTCTTTCTTTCTCACGCCCACAAAGTGCCCTTTTTATATAAGTGGCGATTTTATTTAATCTTTTATTTATAAAATGATGATGAGTATAGTGAGAAGATTGAAAATCGCAACATGCAACACATTCAAAACAACAGATAACCCAGAAAAATAACAAGCCCTGGAGAATTGGTTTACCTTTCGGTGTCCAAAATAAAAGGCTTAAACTTATTTCTACGCATCTGGCTCGACGCATGCACTCGCATGAATTAATAAAAAATTAAAAAAAACAAACATTCTAAGCCAATCAGATACATTGCTCTGAATTTATATATATAAAAAAAATATCGCTTTGATCCACGTTGGAATGCATAAAACAAATTTTTCTTTAATAAACAGCTTGAGCAAAAATCCACGTCGGAGCTAACACCTGTTTTACTTAAACATGTCTCCCCCCCCCACCCGGCTAAGTATAGCTATCTCAACTCACATACACACCGTTATAAACATATACACCCTGACTCTAACACACACATACGCACAACGCATAAACTCTTTCACATTATCGTCTGCTCATCAAAAACAAATGTATAAAGTGATTCAGTTTAACTAAAGGGACCTTTGGAAATTCCACAGCGGCATCTTTCAGATGTAATATATTACTGCTGAGCATTTCTGCGGATGTTCAGCGTAAATGGAGACCCTGGGATATTATTGTAGCCCTTTTGTTAAAACTGTAAAAGTATTTATTTCAGAAATATTATTAGTCAGAATATATCTGGTTATTAGAGTTTATCTCCAATATCCTTATAGGAGTCTGTGACATATTTCTATTGTATGGACGCCCAGTGCGAACCGAAACTCTACAATATCATTAGACCATCTTTAGAAGAACAGATACTTCTCTTAGATCCTAGCCAAAAAGCTAAGAAAGTATATTTAAGTTTCATATTAAAAAAAATACATCGCGTCTTCAGTGATCAGGAGATCTTATTTATTAAAAATGAGGATAGAATGTTATAACACACTACAAACATTAAATTAGCATATCTATATATTATTGATAGCAGTTTAATCTTCGTAGTAGTGATGGGAAGATTCCAATATTTTTCCCGATTCCGATACAATTGCTGATTCCGTACTAAATTCCCAATTCCGATACAATTACCGATTTTGATTCTTTATAAATCTCTAAATATTTAACTATAAAAGTATTATTCTGTCACGATTACTATAAAAACACATCTTAAATGTGGATGTATTTTCTCCAACGTAAAAACACATTTGTGATGGGATGATCAAGAGATTTTAATCTTACTGGAAGTTTAAATCAATAAATATTTATTATTTTATTATCACTACAAGCAGTGGAAGATGTTTCTTAAACCAAACTCAAATAAAATAGACAATTCAAGGACTCGGTTTTGGCATCGGAAAATAGGCTAAAATTTTTCCGATTCCGATACCGGTTCCGATATCCCAAAAAGCTCCGATTTTTCCGATTCCCGATTCTGATTAGTCGTCCCAACACTAGTTCGTAGTATATTAATACCTTCTATCCTTCATTTTAGTAAATAGGATCTCCCGATCGGAAACCATGACACGCGTACGTACGTTAAAGCTTCTACAGTATTAATATATGGATACTTTTAATATTTCTTTTATATTATTTTTTTTTTTAATCCTTTGAGATAATTTGTGTATTCATTTCTTTGCGGACTGTTATCCTCATCTTCATCACATTTAACCACGTGAAGAAGGCAGATAATGGTTAACCGGGCGACGCAGTTTGGTGCAATACTCAGGACAATGTGGCTCATAAGTTGATGAATAAAGTAAGTTTAGATGTGTATGAACGCAGTTAAATGTGCGTATCAGCTTAATATAACTCGCAACGCTATTACTTGGCCGGTAAGAATTGAGCGAGAGAGGACGTGTGTTGCGGGCTGCCCCATGTTGTGTCCCATTTGGGGGACGACAGACAAAGAACACATGAAGAATCTTTCACTTAGTGATATAAGCACCAAGTGAACGATTATTTCAGCAATCTGCCCCACTAGAGTGAAAACTATTCATCTCATCTGATCTTTGTCCTCCCTCCCCTTCTCTATCTTCTTCGCTATTCTTTCTCTCTTTTTCGCTATCCTCACCCCCTCTCTCTTTCTTGTGCTATCTGCTACCTTGTTTAAAAAACCAAACAAAACAAAACAAACAAAAAAAAAACAAACATCACCAACGAGTGTCAGCGTCTTGTATATCTGATTCGGTCCAGAAAAATCTTTATGATGAACGTACCTGTCACGGAATGAAAATATCATATTCCAAAAATCACGCAAATTCATCAAATATGTTTGGTTTGTATTGATTTGTTTGCAGACTGTTATGTTCATCTTCTCTTGGAGATGCCCCTGCATGGGATTAATAGACTATCTCATAATGTTACTTCCGGTAACGAGTATCGGTCCCTGCCAGTCAGAGATTGGGACGCGGCCAAGGAGGTCGTGTCCAAACGCCCAACAGTTGAGGAATGGTATTGCTCAACCCGCCTTGCCTGTAATATAAATGAATACATGTTTGTTTCTAAAAGTCCTGTGTTCCTTTCGTTTAATTACCGTTTAACACCATAACATCTTCATAGCTGTTGTTTCACCAGGTTTCGGTCAACTATTAATCTCTCCTTCTTCAGGTGGTTTGAGGCCCGTGGCGTAGGGGATAGAGGCGTTGAGTCTTTACGGTTCCAAGTGGGTATTGTCTGAAGATAGCGATTTCAATCCTACCCAAAGTCAGGCAGAGGATTAGTTGGCCAATACGCGGCGAGACGACAACTATGGAAGGCAGTAATTACTGCGGATACAGTTACAAGACTCAGCATTTCTATCCCATCGCGGTTAACCACCTGAAGAAGGCCAGAGGAATAATTGGTCGAAACGTGGTGAAAAAACAACAGCTATGTAGCTGAGGGCAATAACAGTCCGCAAAAAAAAAAAAAAAAAAAAAAAAAAATCAATACACAAATTATGAAGTCTCGTCTCAAAGGATTCCAAAAACTAAAATAATATATACTATTTTGTTTTATAAAAAATATATTTAAAAATGATTTTAAGCAATTAATGTGAAATCGTAAGAATTAAAGGCTGATCTCCCAAGTTTGAATTGTTGTAGCTTTATCTGTCCTTGCTTTTGTCAAGATGGAAACGCTAGAAAGTCCCGATAGAGAGAAGGAGTAAGAGATAGAGAGAGAAAATTAATAAAAGACACAGAGAGTTAGACGAGCGAGAGAGGACGTGTTTTGCGGGCTGTCCCACGTTGGAGGACGGGAGGCGAAGAACGCATAATGTAGTGACAACTATTTATCTTATCTGATCTTTATTCTCTGCCCCTCATCCCTCTCTATCCCTTTCTGTATCCCTCTCCTCTCTTTCTCTATTTCTACCCCCTTCTTTCTTTCTCTCTTTCTATCCCCCTCCTCTCTTTCTTTCTTTCTTTCTATCCCCTCCCCTCTTTCTCTATTTCTATCCCTTTCTTTCTTTCTTTCTTTATATCTCCTCCTCTCTCCCTTTCTTTCTTTCTTTCTTTCTTTCTATCTCCCTCCTCTCTTTCTCTCTTTCTATCTCTTCCTCCTCTCTTTCTATCTTCCTCCTCTCTTTCTCTCTTTCTATCTTCCTCCTCTCTTTCTCTCTTGCTATCTTCCTCGTCTCTTTCTCTCTTTCTATCTTTCTCCTCTCTTTCTCTCTCTCTCATGCACCAACTTATCTGCTGCTTTTCAGTAAAAGCTTGTTAAAAAAGATCCTCACCAACGAGTGTCGGCGTTTTGTATATCCGATTCGGTCCTCATACAGAATTTAGCCTAAATCAAAAAAAAAAAAAAAATAATAAATAAATAAAAAAAATACAGAAAAATCTTTTGATGAACGTATCCGTCACAGAATGTAAATGTCATACTTCAAAAATCACGTAAATTTATCGAGTATATTTAGTTTTATAAAAAAAAAATTATAAATGATTTTAAGCAATTAATGTGAAATCCTTAGCATTACAAGGCTGATCTCCAAAGTTTTAATTGTAGCGTTATCTGTCTTTGTTTTTGTCAAAATGGAAACGCTAGACAGTCCCGAGAGAGAGAAAGAGTAAGAGATAGAGAGAAGATTAAAGGAAGAGAGAGAAAGGCAGAGAGCGATAGAGAACGAAAGAGTTACATAGTAGGAAAGAAAGAGAGAGAGAAAGAGAGAGAGAGAGAGAGAGAGAGAGAGAGAGAGAGAGAGAGAGAGAGAGAGGGGTGACTGGGAGAAAGCAAGACCAAGAAAGAAGAAGAAAGTGAAAAGAATGCAGCGCGAGAAAAAAGAGGGACAGAGAAAGAAACACAGACACACACAGACACACACAGACACACACAGACACACACACACACACACACACACACACACACACACACAAATGGAGAGATTAAGACAGAAAGTATGAATGACAAGTAAACAAAACAAATACTAATTTTCCATTAATTAATGTCATTACCCGATATAAAGCAAGAACCCTCGTCATAACTTGCCTAAATGTCAGACCTAAGGAGTAAATTACATAACGAGTTCGTAATTGCAATGGAGGTGATTGTCCTAACGGGTAATGTCGCGTATTTGCGGCGTTAAGACTTAAGCCTTTAGTTCTCGTCGTTTTTATTTGACACGTTGCATCTAATCACGTCTTTAATTCTGATACGGACCTCCCACCCCACCCCACCATGTGCTGATATATAATTTTTATTATGCAATTCTTATTATTTCGCAGCTGAATTTTGTTTTCGTTGCTCGGAATTATTTTAAAATGGTTGCCATCATAAAAAGGAACATAATCCTCTTTTCGTCCATACAGAGTTAATTACTTTTGATTGAAACAAAACAAAAAAAATATTTTGAGACAAAAACGGCATCATTAAAAGAAACAAAGCAAAACAAATTGCATGTAAATACACAATCGTGCGGCGTACGAAGGTAGAATTTGCACACACACACGCACGCACGCACGCACACACACACACACGCACGCGCACACACACACACACACACACACACACACACACACACACTTATATATATATATATATATATATATATATATATAGTAAGTTATAAAATACATATGGCGATTAAGCTACGCAGAATATTCCGCGTTTCATCCACTCTAGGATTCTTCAGGCTGTCTAGTTTAATCGCCATCCTGAAGAACCCTAGAGGGGATGAAACGCGGAATATTCTGTGTAGCTTAATCGCCATATATATTTTTTTAAGTTAATAACTAGCTCTACCTACGTATTGAGCACTGTTGAAGTAAATACTTAAAGTTTACGCATAAATTTGTACTTTATTAATCTATGTGAGTAAATGAAGTAGTAATATATATATATATATATATATATATATATATATATATATATATATATATATATATACATACGTTAAGATTTTTTATGTTCCTTCGAAGCGCCGGTTGAGTTTGTATAAAATAAATACGTATTATATACGTTTGAAACCAAAAACAACGCATTTTTACAAAATAAACAGACACTTATTTTGTTTAAAAATTATGTTGAAATTCATGAATATATTTCGAAGATATACTTCATCTTCAGTATGTTTTTCTTTCTTTTTTTTGCCATGGTGTTGCTGGGTAAGATAATCAGAAAGTAGAAGTCCGTTTGTTGTTTTTACGGTAGTTTTTTAAATCTCGGAACGGTGCGTTAGGACACGCGAGATTCACGTTGGGATTTTTTATGTTCCTTCGAAGCGCTGGTTGAGTTTGAATAAAATAAATACGTACTATATACATACATGCATATACATATAAGTATAATGATTAAAGTTAAATTCTGCAGATTGAAATATATATAAAAATATATTCCCTTTAAGAATTTATTATTTGAAACAAGGAATATATGGAAAAAGAATTATATTTATTTCATTAATCCATGGATTTTCAATAATGGCTCACATCATCAGAGGAAATATAATGCAATTAGCAAAATTATCAGCCATAAGTAAAACATATTTTGCTTTTCAACACGTATATTGAATTGTTTTTTAAAAGTTATTTAAAAGTTATTAAAAATGGTGCTTAAAAGTCATAGAAAAAGGATATCACACGATCTGGGAAGTCCAATATCAGAATGAGGTCAATAGTTTCCGGGATATTACTCCTATATTACTTCTGTATATATTCCTTGTTTCAAACAATAAATTCTTACCTTGAATATATTTTTTATATATATTTTAATCTCTAGAATTTAATTTTAATCATTAAACATATATTTTGCTCTATTGTTTTATATATTGAGCTTTACCTTTTTGGCTAGAATCGTCCTGAAATTATTAACTCTATCTAATAAGACAATTCACTCGATTTCTAATCTGTGACTTATATATACACTAGCAGGCCGCTCGAAGTTGCCCGATCGTAAACTATGCATAACTATTATATTAAAATAACTGCTGAATTCTTCTTATTATAAACAGAAATATCGTAGGTATTAGACGTAAAGTCAAATTAATTTTTAAGAAAAGGAAGGAAAAAAAAACAAAAAAAAAAAAAACGAAAGATACTGAGACATATGCATGTGAGTATTATGTTTGTCTAAACAGTTCACTTCTTGTAAGTAAAAAAAACAACCCCAAAAACTGCTCGAGCTGAGAGTGAAATCAAAACCTAAAAACAGTGAGTCAAGTACGATACCCATTAGGCCAGCTTGACAATATCTTCCTACTATTTTAAAACATACTTATTCTTAACACAAGGAATCTGTCATGAGAACGATTCACGCATGCGTCATATATATATATATATATATATATATATATATATATATATATATATATATATATTTATATATATATATATATATATATATATATATATATATAAATTGGAGTTAAAGTTTGTAAGTAAAAAATCACAACAAATTTATTAATCGAAAAGCAATACAAATGTAAAACTTTAAAATTTCCGTATTCCATGGAGTTTCTGAGAATGGCTCATATCATCCGAGGAAAGTAGTTTGCAAAATGAGGCGCGCTATAAATTTTCCCGGTTAGCACATGAACTAAAAACGACAAATTATGAAAGAAGTCATATTTATACAAAAGTTTAACCTGTACATTTCTGCATTATTATCAACTTTCATTCAACTATTTCTTCTATAGTTTTCAATCCGCAACATTTATAGACTGTCGATTAAAGAAAGAAATCCTGTTTTTACCAAAGTTAACGCTTGTATACAACCTAACATCACAAGTTCATTTGGGAAGTTTAATAATCAGGCAAGCAGAATGGCCCGGCCTATCGCATAAACTGTAGAGTACTTATAAGTCAGAGGCGAGTTTGAAATGTACTCGACTTTTGCATTTTAAACTTTAAGCAAAGGCAGTATTTACATATAATTTTATAAAATCAAGAGTTATGCTGTTCAATATAACGCCAACTACAAAAAAAAAAAAAAAATAAATGAAAACTGACCGAGTTAGTGTTTAATAATGTAACGGGAAATGACTTGTAAGTTGAAAATGTTCAACTTCGAAATTTGAAACTTCCCTATTCTCAAAGCTTGTCCAATTTTTGGTATGATGTGGAGTACACACAACTTGACATAAAAACCATAAAAATGTTACAATTTTTTTGCGTCAGTTTTTTGCATTGACTCGTCTTAGTAGATTCTGAACAGTGCAATGTAGACTATAAGGTATTGCTGGGAGACATGCGAAGCTTCCTCGCGGTACATTGCATGGAGCTGTTCTCAACTGGAGCAGGTAATCAATCAGTTTGATTAAAAGATAATCAATTTCACCGATTTCAATGAAAATAAAAGTATGGAAGAGACGAGAATTTATTAATCTTCATTCACTCCCGGACAACGCCGAGTCTTCCTGCTAGTGTAATTTCGTTGACAAAAATACGGGAAGGTGGAAGATTTGTTAATCATCATTCAATCCCGAACAACGACGGGTTTCCCTACTATATATATATATATATATATATATATATATATATATATATATATATATATATATATATATGTATGTATATATATATATATATTATAATTACTTAATTTACTCACATGAAATTAATATACGAAAGTATAGATTTATGCGTAAACTTTAAGTATTTACTTAAAAAGTGCTCAATACGTAGGTAGAGCTAGTTAGTAATTCATAAAATATATATGGCGATTAAGCTTAATCGCCATATATATTTTATAAATAATATATATATATATATATATATACTAGCAAAATACCTGTCGTTGACTGGGTTCAAAGACAGCCCACAGAAAATGTAGGCTGTTTTAGAACTGAGTCAACGACGGGTACTTTTGCTAGTATATATATATATATATATATATATATATATATATATATATATATATATATATATATAAAACTTTGACTCATGTTCAGGTAATCTGCATGTTGAAACATAACAAAACTCGGATTGAATATATTTGTTAATTACTGGCTAGGTAGAATCAAATATCCATATAAAAAACGCACGCCAAAATCACGTTCCCACTGGATCAGCGAATTTAAGCTACGTTGAACCTGGTCAGTAGTAAATCGGGTGACCATTTGGGACTTCCGGGTGCTGTATGTGCTCTCCGCTTATCTCGGCATTGTTTGCTGAGCAACTCTTGCCTCACAATTACACGCGCAGCTAGCTATGCAGGTGCATCCTTTGTCTTTCGAGACTAAAAGGAGGCATCGATACAAAATGAAGAACCTATCTATGTCTGAAAGTGAGACTCCGACTACCTTTTCTTTATATATTACATAAATAACAAGCGATTAAGTAAAAAAAAAAATTCTATAGTATTTCAAAATCGGAAATGGCAAGAATTCTGTAGAAAATCTGAAGCTAAAGAAATGCTTACCAATAGAAAGGTGCCCGATATAATTGCGCATTGGCTTTGCCAGACACGCCCTGCATTTGGCAAAGGGATCATTAAGATCCAGCAAGGCTCAAAGCAATCCCGAGCTATGATTATCTGGATCTAGAAACGGTGGGACAGTTTCCGTGCGATTTTATTTAATGCGACGCTGCGTATGATGGGTCGGGTCGGGAGTATTGATGGGGTTTGGGCATTAGCATGAATGCGAAGTGAAAACGGAAAATGATGTCGTGATGAAGACTTTTCTTAACTGTTCTCCAAAGCAATTTTATATATATACTAGCTGTACCCTGCCACGCGTTGCTGTTGCTCAATTTGGTGTAAGGGAAAAATTTAATAAAAGAGAAAATTCATGTTTCTTATATTGTTAGTACAGCAATTCCCTCCAAAAGTGTAAAAAAAAAAAAAAAAATGGGGAAAAACAAAAAAACAAAAACAAACGGTACTATTGCAGAATCTGACCAGCATCCTCAGAAATTTTCCATCAATCATAGCTTGGACTCGACCAGCAGTCACTGGATTAAGCGCAACGTTGCTAAAATGTTGGAATGGTTAATCGATTTTATTTTGTGTGTTTTTTTGTAATCAAAAATCTTACTTTTCAATTAATATTTTTTTTTGGGGGGGGGTACGATACACAGATTCGAAAAGTTGTCCTAAAACAAATAAACGCAAGCAAAGGTAAGGTAAGTTACATTTCTACATAACTGGATAATGTGTTTGTGTTTATTTAATGTAAAAGGTTTAATCAGCTCGGAAAAGCACACAGTGTTTGTCAATGTATTTGAAAAAGACAAATGGTCGTGGACTCTGTTGAATATGTTAAGTTTGGGAAAATAAGTAAAAAAAACTAAAAAAAAACTATACATAACAGTGTAAGAAACCCACCGGATATATGTGATCGTGACATAGGCTGACATATTTGGTGGATTTCTGACAGTATATTGTATAGTTTATTAGTTTTAACTCATTTTCCAAAACAACGTAATCAACAGTGTACGCCACCATTTGTATTTTTCAAATACACTGATAAACACTGGTTTCGAGTTGACTAAACGTTACATTAAATCAAACGGGTTTGTATTACTGAACACAGACCCGAAAAAGATGTCGAAAAAATAAATATATAACAAATGTTATCTAAGGCAAGATAAGTTACTTTTCTACCTAACTGGATAAGCCAGTTAGGTAGAAAAGTAACTTATCCTGCCTTTGAGGTCCACCTCCACAATTTGTTTTAAAATTATTACTTTTAAACGTTTTCGACGCTGAATAAGAAAATCTTATTTACAGTTTGCAGAGGAAAGTATTTTTCGAGATATAAAGACCTGTCCTGTACACTATAATTCACTGGTGGCTATAAATAACACCCCCAATCTCCCAAAAAGAACAATTTTCAGAATCAATAACGCCTACCCACCCATGTTAAAAATTGTGGAGGTGGACTTAAAGTAAGAATTTACCTTTTTTTAAAAAATAAATTGTTAGTTTAAAGCACAACGCTATTGTATACAACGGTTTTAATCAAGGAAAAGCATTCATATTTTCTTATATAAAAACAACTCCGAAAAAAAAGCGTAATTTCAAGTTTGTTAGAATAAGTTTTATGGAAAAAAACCCCCAAAACAAAACATTTTTTTTACTTATGTTTTATTTCTTAAATATAACAATTCCTGTTTTACGCTTTTAACGAACGTAAATTTCACGGTGTCGTTTGAAATCACTATTCTTAAAGGTGTTCGACGATGCTAAATAAGAAATGCCTATTTACAATTTGCAGAGGCAAGTAGTTTTCGAGATATAAAGACCTGTGCTATGCACTATAATTCACTGGCGGCCATGAATAAACACCCCAACCTCCCAATATTAAGAACGGCTTTTTGAATGAAAACCGACAATTTCCCCATGTTAAGAACAGCTTTAAGAATAAACACCCTCAATATTCCCATGTTAAGAATGGCTTTCAGAATAAACACCACTGACCTCCCCATGTAAAAAACGGCTTTTGGAATAAATACCCCCATCTTCCCATCTTAAGAACCGCTTGCAGAATAAACAACGCTTACCCACCCATTTTAAAAATTGTGGAGGTGGAGCTAAAGTAAAAATTTATTTATTTATTTTTAAATAAATTTTTAGTTTAAAGGACAACGCTACCACGGTTTTAATAAAGGAAAAGCATTCATATTTCCTTATATAAAAACAACTCGGGGGAAAAAAGCGTACTTTCTAGTTTATTAGAATAAGGGGTTTGTATTACTGTACACATAGATTCGAAAAAGTTGAAAAAAAAAACCCCAAATATATAACAAATAAATGTTATCAAAGGCAAGATAAGTTAATTTTCAACCTAACTGGATATTTTTTTTTGTGTTTTTATTTAATGTAAAATGTTTATTCAGCTCGAAAAACATCCAGTGTTTACCGATGTGTTGGAAAACTCAAAATGGCGCCGAACTCTCTGCTGAACACGGTACATTTGGGAAAATGAGTTAAAAATAAAAACTATACAACATACTGTTAAAAACCCACGGAATATATGTCCGCGTATGTAACGATAACATATATTGCGCTAGTTTCTAACAGTATTTTGTATATTTTTTATTTTTAACTAATTTTCCCAAATGTACCGTGTTCAGCAGAGAGTTCGGCGCCATTTTGAATTTTCCAACACATCGGTAAAAACTGTATGTTTGTCGAACTGAATAAATATGTTACATTAAATAAAAACACTAAAAAGTTATCCAGTTGGGTAGAAAAGTAACTTATTTTGCCTTTGATAACATTTATTTGTTACATATTTGTTTTTTGACAACGTTTTCGAATCTATGTGTACAGTAAAACAAACCCAAAATAAGTTTTATCGAAAAAAAAAGAAAAAAAAAACCTTATTTTTATATCTTAAATGTAACAACAAGTGTTAGTTTAAAGCACAGCGTTAACGTGTACCACGGTTTTAATAAAGGAAAAGCATTCATAAAAACATCCCAGAAAAAAGTGTACTTTGAAGTTTGTTAAAATAAATTGTATCGAAAAACACAACGACATTTTTTTTATTTATGCTTTTTGTGTTTTACGCTTTTAACGATTGTTAAAAAAGTTTGTTTTATACGCACGTGTAGTCAGAATCGTTATTTTTCGTCATTTCAAAATGGTATAATGAATTTAAATTTTAAAAATAGGGAATGTTGTTTTTATACTTATACTAAAACAGATAATGAAAATTCGAAAGTCATCAACTCGTGGACCGCTCATTTCTACCGGAAATAAAATGGTGAAAATAGTTCCGCATTACGAAAAATATTTTTATTTTATTTTATATTAATTTCTGTGTTACTATTTTAACGATTGAAAAAAGTGTGTTAAAGTCAAAATCGTATTTAATATTAATTTCTGTATTACTATTTTTACGATTTAAAAAAAAGTGTGTTATATTCAGAATCGTTATATTTCGTCATCTTTTTCCCGACGAATAAAAGTTTTTTTTAATAAGGTAATATTTACATTTTAATATTTAAAAACACAGTTAGATGATAAAGATTCACTGTTATAAAATTTCACAGAAAACGGGATTACAAATTTCTAGTTTATCGATTTTGAATAAACCAGACGTTCCATTTATATATATATATATATATATATATATATATATATATATATATATATATATATATATATATATATATATATATATATATATATATACTAGCAGGCCACGTATTTTCTATTATACTAAGAGTTCAGCCCGGCTTTGCTCGGGTCTTATGTACTGTTCATATATTTATGTACATATATATATATATATATATATATATATATATATATATATATATATATATATAAAACAACTGATCTCTTTATGTAAACATAAGTCCAAATCTAATTATGGTAATTTTGAAATTACATAGCTATTACTTTAACCTTTCAGATATATAATTTTTCTTTAACTTCATCGTTTTTTTACATACTTTCTTAATACTTTATAACTTAATAATCCTTTATTTTAATTCTTTCGTTTGGCCGGGTTTTTTTATCTGCAATTTCCGTTTTAGTGTATAAATATTCCTATCTATCGAATATATCAATCTACCAACATATTCGTATGTATATTTTACTTATGTTTTACTATATGCATTTACTATATGCATTTACTTGCATACTTGCTTGCTTTATCTGGAATTTGCAGATACCGGCCATCCTCTCCCCTTAATTTTTTTTCATTTAGTGTCTTTTAATAACTCCTGCTGATATTTTCTTAAGTAATAATCTGTACATTTTAGTTGACCTCTTTTTTGCCCTATATTTTTGGCGCCTTTTAACGTAATCTTGTCTTGGTAATTTTGACATTTTATATTTAATTCAATCAACATTCAAACTTTTTTCCCTATCTTCATCTTCACTCACTTTTCTTAATTACACGTTGTCTCGGCAGCCGAGTTTAACGCATATATTTTTTTCTTTTAATAATATTGGAATTCTTTCTCATTTTTTTGTACCTATTTGTGAATCATTCCACAGATTTCGGCCTTTTGGATTATTTTGGACCACGCGATTTCCTTGGATTTTACTTCTGCTAATGGAAATTTAACTAACTTTCTTGGATTTACATTTTTGTATTTTACCGTCATTGGATACTTATCCTTTTACCAGACTATACATTCACGTGAAATCATTTTTTTCTTCACCATATTCCCTGTGCTTCACTTTTTGTCATCAAGTAGGATCTTTTAATAACTCCTGCTGATATTTTCTTAAGTAATAATCTGTACATTTTAGTTGACCTCTTTTTTGCCCTATATTTTTGGCGCCTTTTAACGTAATCTTGTCTTGGTAATTTTGACATTTTATATTTAATTCAATCAACATTCAAACTTTTTTCCCTATCTTCATCTTCACTCACTTTTCTTAATTACACGTTGTCTCGGCAGCCGAGTTTAACGCATATATTTTTTTCTTTTAATAATATTGGAATTCTTTCTCATTTTTTTGTACCTATTTGTGAATCATTCCACAGATTTCGGCCTTTTGGATTATTTTGGACCACGCGATTTCCTTGGATTTTACTTCTGCTAATGGAAATTTAACTAACTTTCTTGGATTTACATTTTTGTATTTTACCGTCATTGGATACTTATCCTTTTACCAGACTATACATTCACGTGAAATCATTTTTTTCTTCACCATATTCCCTGTGCTTCACTTTTTGTCATCAAGTAGGATCTTTGACTTACTTGCAGTTTCATCAAATACTTTTGCATGAAAAAACCGATCCCGCATTTTGCTAATTCCTACCCTCTGATGAGAAGGAAAGTATTTCTTCGAAACTCCGCGGATTAAGGATTATCCACTCATTTAGCGTTTCCTTTTCAAATTAAATATGTTTTTAACTCTTTTTCAAAGTGTTTTTAACATGTTTTATTAACTATTTGCTCTTATATATATATATATAAATATATATATATATATATATATATATATATATATATAGTCATCCACATACATGAGCCAAACACACACACACACACACACACACACACACACACACACACACACATATATATATATATATATATATAAAAGTTTGACTCATGTCCAGGTAACCTACATTTAAAATTTTAAGTGTTTAGACCCAAAATTGGCAGAGGAGTTTAGTAAAGTTTTCAAAGTTCAAATCGTTAAACTTTGATCTCTTGGCAGCCAAGTTTCTAGCCGAAAACCGATTTAAAAAGATTTTCCCAAATCTTAATACCCCTTTATGTCAAATTTTGAGTCTGTAGACTGAAAATTGACAGAATAGTTTGGTAGGGAAATGTACACACACAGACAAACAATTTAACTTTTTTTTATATATAGATTATACTGGACCCAATCTTTTGTGTTTATTAGGGCTGTTACAATAGCATATTCTTTTCATTGTTTTGACTCTCGAGTATATATCCGACACAGTTAGACACAGTAAATCAACTGAGAACCACATCACTCTATATAAAAGCATATAAGATATACACACTCGAGAGTCAAAACAATGAAAAGAATATGCTGCTGTCATAGCCTTCGTAATGATTTAAAAAGTAAAAAAAAAAAAGACTCGTGCGCCACCACCGAGAATCGAAAGCAAAACGTTTAGCTTACGATTTCCTTTGACGTTAATAACTGTACTATGAAGACATGTTAGCTGCAAAGCTCCAAATTAAAACATGAACGAATAGCTATTACGTTACGTTCGACCTTCGCCTGGCAAATTTCATTATATATATATATATATATATATATATATATATATATATATATATATATATATATATATATGTGTGTGTGTGTGTGTGTGTGTGTGTGTGTGTGTGTGTGTGTGAAACACTTATCACAATATTCTGTGGATCTATATTAAAAAACCTTGTTAAACTTTGTGACATATTTCCATTCTATGGAGGTCAGGCGCGAACGAACACCCCATAATTTTATTATACCATATTTCATTCAAACGGAAACATAATTATCAAAGTATACTTACGCAGACAGATATGAAATGTCTTTATTAAAGTTTGTGCCATATTTCCATTCTATGGAGGCAAGGCGCAAATGCAGACCCCACAATTTTATTATATCATCCCTATTTAAGTTAAAACATACTTATCAAAGTATTATTATATACATCTATATCAAAAACACTTGTAAACGTTATTTTTATAATTTTAAAATATTTTATTTTCATACTTTGTGGACCAGGCGAGTACGCAAACCCCAAAATTTTAATGAATCATCATTATGTCAGATCAAACATACTCATTCCCGTGTCTCGATACATCTTCTATCATTATATGTGATCAGTTTTCTATGATAGTCAACCATATAGGACCCTATTCGTGACCAGACACACACACACAGACGTTCAGCTTTATATATATATATATATATATATATATATATATATATATATATATATATATATATACTGTTTTAACAAAAACCAAGACTTCAAGAAATGGGTTGATAGCAACAAAAAGTATATTTCATTGTTAGTTACAATTATTTCAAGACCATTTCGACAAATTCAAACATTATGTCATTTGAAAATTTTAATAAGAACAACCTTTCTCCAGACTTATTAAATAAAAAACACTTTAACAATGAAACATTAAGGAAAAGAAACATTTTCTTTATGAGGAAAAGAAAACAAACGGAAACACTTTACCTCCGTCGCATCCTTTGTAAAGTGTTTTTTTAAGATTTATATATCTACTTATTTTCGTATCTTTACATAAAAAATCCAAACTAAATATTTTTTTAAAGATTTATATATCTACCTGTTTTCGTGTATATATTAAAAAAAAAATTTTAATTGCTTTTAAGGGGTCACAAAAAAGTGGTAAAAATTGAAAAAAAAATTTTAATTGTTTTTAAGAGGTCACAAAAAGGGGTCAAAATTGAAAAAAAAATTTTTAATTGTTTTTAAGAGGTCACAAAAAGGGGTCAAAATTGAAAAAAAGATTTTTAATTGTTTTTAAGAGGTCACAAAAAGGGGTCAAAATTGAAAAAAAATTTAATTGTTTTTAAGAGGTTACAAAAAGGGGTCAAAATTGAAAAAAAAAATTTTAATTGTTTTTAAGAGGTCACAAAAAGGGGTCAAAATTGAAAAAAAATTTAATTGTTTTTAAGAGGTTACAAAAAGTGGTCAAAATTGAAAAAAAAAATTTTTAATTGTTTTTAAGAGGTCACAAAAAGGGGTCAAAATTGAAAAAAAAAATTTTAATTGTTTTTAAGAGGTCACAAAAAGTTGTCAAAATTGAAAAAAAGATTTTTAATTGTTTTTAAGAGGTCACAAAAAGGGGTCAAAATTGAAAAAAAAATTTTTAATTGTTTTTAAGAGGTCACAAAAAGGGGTCAAAATTGAAAAAAAGATTTTTAATTGTTTTTAAGAGGTCACAAAAAGGGGTCAAAATTGAAAAAAAATTTAATTGTTTTTAAGAGGTTACAAAAAGGGGTCAAAATTGAAAAAAAAAATTTTAATTGTTTTTAAGAGGTCACAAAAAGGGGTCAAAATTGAAAAAAAATTTAATTGTTTTTAAGAGGTTACAAAAAGTGGTCAAAATTGAAAAAAAAAATTTTTAATTGTTTTTAAGAGGTCACAAAAAGGGGTCAAAATTGAAAAAAAAAATTTTAATTGTTTTTAAGAGGTCACAAAAAGTTGTCAAAATTGAAAAAAAGATTTTTAATTGTTTTTAAGAGGTCACAAAAAGGGGTCAAAATTGAAAAAAAAAATTTTAATTGATTTTAAGAGGTCACAAAAAGGGGTCAAAATTGAAAAAAAGATTTTTAATTGTTTTTAAGAGGTCACAAAAAGGGGTCAAAATTGAAAAAAAATTTAATTGTTTTTAAGAGGTTACAAAAAGGGGTCAAAATTGAAAAAAAAAATGTTAATTGTTTTTAAGAGGTCACAAAAAGGGGTCAAAATTGAAAAAAAATTTAATTGTTTTTAAGAGGTTACAAAAAGTGGTCAAAATTGAAAAAAAAAATTTTTAATTGTTTTTAAGAGGTCACAAAAAGTGGTCAAAATTGAAAAAAAAAATTTTTAATTGTTTTTAAGAGGTCACAAAAAGGGGTCAAAATTGAAAAAAAAAATTTAATCGTTTTTAAGAGGTTACAAAAAGGGGTCAAAATTGAAAAAAAAAATTTTAATTGTTTTTAAGAGGTCACAAAATGGGGTCAAAATTGAAAAAAAATCGTTATACATTTTGTACATTTATCTTAGTTTATTTTTAATTTTTAATCAGTTTTCATTCGTGACACGTTGGAACAGTGGTAACGTCACCAGCTTTGAATGTTTTGGTTTCGATTCTGGCTAATGGCACCAAAATACGTTTGTTTTTACTTTTGAAATCACGACTTTATAATAATATATACGAAATCTGGACTATTTAAGCGTATTTTACGCCTGGGCAAAGCCCCCCCCCCCGCTAATCGAAGATAAGAAAAGATACAACAAATTATTTTATACCAAACGATAAAACAATTACATTTTCTACCAACCTGCATTTTCATTCATGATAAGAAGTGATGGTGGTCTAGTGCTTTACGAAACGCACGGACAGAGTCTCGTTTAGAAACACTCAAACGCATCTCATATAAGATGCATCCATTCAATATCGAAAGTGAGCTATTGGTCCAAATACCCTATATATGAAATTTCAACTCTGTAGACCAAATATTCAGAGAGGAGTTTGGTAGAGACTTTTCGCACACACACACACACACACCGACCAGATCTAATAAGAAACCATAAAAATGAATAACTAATTAATTAACGCTCGTTTCTCAAAGGAATGTGCAAATTAGTTAACCTTCATGTAATCGCCCGCATATCCATGACCGAGTACAAAATCGTTTTAAATTATCAAAACGAACAATATTAAGATGTTTGTTTTAATAATTTTTTATGGATGCATCTGATTTGAGATGTTTTAAGTTCGAATGCAATTCGTTGCACAAAAATCACATTCATTTGGGATATTGGTCATCTTCTTGTTGTCCCTCCCGTAATCCTCGATGTCTTGCAAGAAAGAATTCTGACTAGAAAGGCCGGAGAAATTAATGCAAACAATAGAATCTTTGGCTTCATACGATCTGATGATTACACAAGTTTGAAACGCTTTGCAAATTTTTATTATTTCAAAAGTTCTTTCCTTAGTCATCAATCGTAGTGGCAGTCATTTTAATTCAGAAGTGGTCGCTAATTTAAAGCTTCAACTATAGTTTAACAAAAGATATGCTTAAGGGACCATTAATCCTAAGTATATTTTCTAATTTGATTTTGGTAAGCTTTATTTTTATCTCTTAAGGTTGAAATTAGCTCAACTAAAAATGATTTGACCGCCATCTTTTATTTGACATGCCAAAAAACTCACCCAGTCCCAAATTTTATGGGTCTATTTACTCAACAAATTTTTGATCTACATATTTGAAATTTGGTATATATGATATTCAGACACGTGGAAAACTTTTTAATCCGTTGTGATCCGGAAAATAAGGGTTAAAAATTGAAAAATTGGTATTTGAGGGGGGGGGGTCATCGGATGTTTTCTGTTTCTCAAATGTTTCACGACTGCGCATATGCGGTCGTGAAACATAACAGATTATTTATGCCAAGAATAAGTAGATTTGAAAACACTTTTTAAAGATTGACGCAAGCCGGCCTAACGGGCAGTGTACTTGACTCACTGTCTTTAGTTTTTGGGTTCGATATCAGTTCGAGTATTGTTTTTTTTTTTCACTTACAAGAAGTCAACTGTTTAAAAAATACGTAATTCTCGCATGTATATGTCTCAGTTTCTGTATTAATTAAAAGATAATATTTATGCGTATTTATGACCGGGCAATGCCGAGCTTGCTAGTAAATAAATAAAAGGCAAATTAAACAGGCGACCATTTTCGGATTTGTCATTTTAAAATTTATGAACTTATTTTATTTTCATGACATGGCTGACACTTTTATTGCAGACAAATGAAGATGTAGATAGGAGTGAAAAAAAGGGATGTCTGCTTGGCTGGACGATGGCGTCATCCATCTTAACACATGCCGTAGTCAGCCTGCAGACCACCTAACAGTTTAAGGCAATGCTGGATAAGTCCTGTTTCCTGATCTTTCGATAATTACCCCTTAATTGAGCAACGGAGGACGCATGAGGACGAGTGCCTTGTGGTCGCTAGTTTCAGGCTTAAATAATAGCGTCACAGAAGATAGACTTACAGGACCGCTAACCCTAAGCCAGGATGTTTTCTGGTCCAATAAGGATAAGCTTTTGATTTTATTTTTTTAAGATTAAAATTAACGATCACCGAAAAAAAAATACAAAAAAGCAATATTGACCGCCAATTTTTATTTGGCTTCCCAAATGTCACCCATTCCTGCGCAAACCAAATACACGTTAAAATGAATAAATAAAACAGGCGTCCATTTTCGGATATATATATATATATATATATAAACAAATTACCATTAGCGTAGAAAGCGATGCTCTTTCAAGAGGGATAAGAACAAGGACTGGTTTGACGACAATAATCTTGAAATTAATCAGTTGCTGATGAATAAACAGACAATTTATGAATCTTTACTTCGTTAAGATCATTTTGATCATACAACTAAATTGCGACAATACAAAGAGGTCAAAGCCACATTGCAACGTGAGCTAAGAAAAATGAAAAACCAATGGTGGATGAATATAACGGAGCAGATCCAAAAGGCGTTTGATACAAAAAATTTGAAAGAATTTTATGGACTCCTAATCCAAATATTTGGTCCTCCTGCCTCTTCAATATCTCCTCTGATGTCGAAAGATGATTCTGTTGTCATTAAGGATTCAGAAAATATCTTGAAAAGATGGCAAGAGCATTTTACTGATGTGTTTCACAATCCCTCAGCAGTAGATGCTGATGCAATTGATAGCCTACCACAATGTGATACCATATTCAGAATGGATCGTTAGCCTAATCTGGTTGAGGTGCAGTTGGCTATCGCACAAATCAGCAGTGGCAAGGCACCTGATTTGAATGGTGTTCTGGTGCAACTTCTTAGGATTGGAGGGTGTGAATATTGCTAATGCTATCCTTGGTTTTGTTAAGGAAATCTGGGAAGGTGCTCCTGTTCCACAGGATTGGATTAATGGTGTCTTGGTGACCCTGTTTAAAGGAAACGGACAGAAGAATGTTTGTGACCACTACCGTGGGATTATGCTCTTCGAAGCTGCTGGGGAAGTTCTCGCATGACTTCTATTAAACAGGTTACTGGAGGATGTTTGTCCTAATGCTATTCCAGAGTCACAAAGTGGCTTTAGGCCTGGCAGAGGAACTATGGATATGATTTTTCAGCCCGGCAAGTCCAGGAGAAATGCATTGAACAACAGATACCACTGTATCAAGTGTTTGTGGATCTCACCAAAGCATTTGACACCGTTAACAGAGATGCTTTCTGCTTCATCTTAGAGAAAGTAGGTGTCCTCCAACCTTTGTTAGAATATTCAAGGAACTGCACAGGGTCATGAAAGCTCGAGTCTCTTTTAACGGAAAATTGTCTGATGAAATCTCAGTTGACAATGGTGTCAAACAAGGTGATATTCCTGCCTCTACACTTTTCTCTATATTTTTTACTGCTCTATTTGCTCATGCGTTTCGGGATTGTGATAAGGGTGTCATGTTAAAGTTTCGAACAACAGGTCGCATTTTTAATCTTAGAAGATTTAATGCCAGGTCCAAGCTGCATCATGTCTTGGTCAAGATGTTACTGTATGCAGACGATGCTGTTTTTTTTTTGTCGCAGACTGAGACTGATATGCAGCATATACTGTATGCTGACTACTGCACTACCTGTGGTCTGAGAATCAGTCTTTCTAAAACAAAGGTGATGTTCACTCCTGCGCCGGGCCAGTCATACGTGGAGCGAACATCATGGTCTGTGGTGCTAGACTGAGAGTAGTTGATTCATTTGTGTACCTTGGTAGTTCTCTGTGCGTTGGGTGGGCAACTTGGTTCGAATGAAAGATTGTAGGCTGCCAAAACAAAGTTTTACGGGAAGCTGGAAAATGGCAAGCCCCCTCAACACAAGCCTAGGAAGAGGTTCAGTGACTCTACAAAGAATAATTTGAAAGTCTTACAAATTAACATCGACACATGGGAAGAACTTACTCTTCAAAGGCTGAAGTGGCGAAAGCTTGTACGTGAGAGTTGTGATGCTCTAGAGAAAATAAAGCAGGCTCACAGCAATCTGAAAGCTTCGCAAAGGTTTAATTGATGGTCTTAACCATGATACACAGAGCTGGAAATGCGACACTTGTGAACGAGTGCTTTTGTAAAAAGCTGGCTACGTCAACCACCTTAAGTTGCACAAAACTCCTGTTCAGGTCAACTTTGCACGTATTAGTCCGAACCAAACGATCTGTTTAACATGCAGCAAAGTTTGCAAGTCTACTGCTGGTTTGAGAAGACATGCGATTGTTCATAGGAATACCCTTCAACCTCCAGAGGAAATCAACTCGATGGAAATTGCTTAATTTGTATATCACAGCTGCTTCAAGATGTGCAAATCTGCGGCGGGAGGGCAGAGTCATCTGAGATGGCATGGACGACAAGATTGGGAGAACTTAATGTGACGGCGATCATCTGGAAAGATGCAGCAATCATCATCATATATATATATATATATATATATATATATATATATATATATATATATATATATATTTTTTTTTATTATTTATAGTTATGTCTCGGAAGTAGAGTGAAAAGCACATCTTATTTTTCTTTTATTAATATTATTTTTTCCTTGTACACATTTGCAAGTCTACTGCTGGTTTGCGAAGACATGCGATTGTTCATAGGAATACCCTTCAACCTCCAGAGGAAATCAACTCGATGGAAATTGCTTAATTTGTATATCACAGCTGCTTCAAGATGTGCAAATCTGCGGCGGGAGGGCAGAGTCATCTGAGATGGCATGGACGACAAGATTGGGAGAACTTAATGTGACGGCGATCATCTGGAAAGATGCAGCAAGAAAGATGCATTTTTGTAAATTATTCCATGGATTTCTGCCTTTGGATTATTATGGACCATCTTCTTCCAATTACGGGATTTCCTTGGATTTTACTTGTACAAATGGAAATTCTTTTAACTTTCTTGAAGTTTTACATTTGGATTTTACCGTCACTGGATTTTTTATCTTCCACCAGACTATCCATTAATGTGTAATCACCTTTTTCTTTACCATATTCCCTCTGCTTAACTTATTTTGTTTTCAAGTAAGATCTTTGACTTATTTGTTGTTTCATCAAATACTTCTGCATGCAAAATCCGATCCCGCATTTTGCTAATTCCTACCCTCTGATGAGAAGGAGAGTATTTCTTCGAAACTCCGCGGATTAAGGACTATCCATTTATCTAGTGTTTCCTTTTCAGATTAAATATGTTTTTAACTCATTTCAAAGTGTTTTTTTAACATATTTTATTAACTGTTTGCTAATATTATAAGATCTATTTCCTATTTGGTATTATCGAGCTTTTATATCTGGCTGAGATAATTTTATAAATATTAATTCTTTAATATTTATAATTTACTTTAATTTTACCATCTTGGATCATTTTGGTAAATTCAATTGTAATTTTCATTTTATATATATATATATATATATATATATATATATATATATATATATATATATATATATATATATAGTTATTTTTTTACTATAATAATTAAATACCTACAGACACTAGTGTTTCATCCTTTCGGGATTCTTCAGTGCAGGGTGTCACGATTACTACCAGTCGAACGATTCGAACCCCGCGACACGAGACATCTCTGGCTCGATTAGCGGAGGCCGTATCCATTCGGCTACCATTAACCGTGTGAAATAGCGTTGAATTTTAAACATTTTAATTTAAATGTTCATTACGTCAGACAGACAGTGATCAAATCGTTATACGATGATCTACGCATAAGAGCTAAATTTACCGACTTTTAATTAACCTGAAAGTACTCAATATATATATATATATATATATATATATATATATATATATATATATATATATATATATTTAAATGTAAATCAACTGAAACTCCTGTATTTATCAAAGAATACTCGATGAATGAACATAGTATGTTACTAATACGTTTATTGTATGATTATGTATATATATATAAAAAACATTATTGGCTACATACATCAGAGAGACTACACCATCAGGCTTAATATCGTTTTCAAAACCAGATTGAAGACTTATTCTTTTTTATATAAAGTTTTTTTTTATCTACTCACTTGGCCTTTTGGTCAAGATCAAAGTAGGAAGCCTCCAAGATCCCCATCCCCTCTTACCTGCAATTTTTGTTCTCACCCCTTCCTCTAAATTTTACCCATCTTGGAGAAAAAGAAATACAAACTAACCTCCATCCCTTACCCACAAAAATTTTCTTTTCTCCATTCACCCCCATCTAGAGGGCATCCCCACCTAGAGACTGACCCGCAGAAGCGAGGTTCCTTTTACAAACCTAGTGGAACGGGGATGTCTATCAATTAGACGGGGTTGGGAGGGTCCTACTAATCACCTTTTGTTTTTTCTTCCCCGCCCTCGACACAAATGAATTATTGTTACCATTTTATTGTTATCTTTTTTGTATTTACACGTCAATAAAAAATGTTTTAAAAATTGGGAGTTACTAGGACGTCCCCCAATATGAAAGGGTGAATGCGGTATTATGGTGAAAGAAGATACTAGCTGGGAGAAACTTTTGACTTTGTTTAGTTCTGGAGTGACAAGGATGATCAACGACCCCCAAAATCCCCCCTTTTGATTTGGCCATGTGCCTAAGTTTTTTGTTCTTAGTTAATTTTGACTGTATTTTTTAACATGAATAAAAGATTTAATATCTCAAAGTGTAGTATCTGTTCTTCAGATGCTGCACTTCTATTTCTTGTTCTCTTTCAGCGGAGGAGAAATCCTTCACGACTGAGACAATTTTTATTTTTGTACCTTTTCTCCACGTTTAAAAAACGACCCTGGTGTCTAACTCTGTCCCGTGGGGAGGCATAGTAAATAGGTACTATGAATAAAGAGAAGAAGAACTTCAACGAATTAATGTAAAGTTGTAGCGAATAAATGTGAAGTAGGAGAAGAGAAGGGTAAAGAAGACGTGAAAAGCTGTGAAAAAAGAGAAACGTCTAGCTGCGGGTTTGTTAGTTTAATATTTGACAAGTGTTTGGAATTTCTTTTTTAATATCAATCAACTTTTTTGCAAAAGAACTTTATAGTTACATCGCACTTAATGTTCTCACGTTACCATAGTTCATTTTCATTGGCTGTAAGGAACTTTAGTTGTAAACGTTGATGGCGTTAGTACATTTAGCGTTATCTATTTCAGATCGATGGTCAAACTTTTCTCTATACTAAGATTAAGGATCACACACTGTGACACGCATACGTACATGTATGACGCATATACACATACACGCGTCCAACATACAATTCAAGTGTACACTCACACATGCACGCACGCAATATAATTTCGTACATCAACATATGTTTATCCTCAAATCTGAACACGAATACACACACACACACACACACACACACATATATACACTCAGATAACACATATACATGGATATACAGATACGTATACAAGTAAATGCACAGGCGAATACGTATATACTTATGTGATATGTACGTAAATATATATGTGTAATATTATCAACATAAATATACACACACACATATATGCATGTATATATACAAAAATACATACACGCATAAACATGTACGCACTCTTACATACTACATACATACATGCACACACACATATACACAGGTGGCAAAAAGAAAGTCCGCACGTGTAATTTTTTCCAAAACTGCAAATTTAAGATAAATCTAATGTAACTGTTTAAACAAACTATACCTCATTTGATTGGCCTTTTATTCTTCTATAATTTTACCTGTTCATATTTGACTTTTAATTGAAATATTCTTGTGTTCACGTCAATTTAAAAAAATGATTTCAAATTGAGGAGGCAAAAAGAAAGTCCGCACAATGGAAAATTGTTATTTAAATATAACTTTAGGACATTAATGCAACACAAATACAACAGCAACACAATGAAGTAGTTAATATTTAGTAGCATCGCCCTTCTGCAATTTGACAGCCTGCAATCTTTTGGGAATTCCTTGAATTAGACTGCAGCAATAACCCGGGAAAAGGGCATCTCACTTTTATTTAATTTTTGTCCAAATCCTTCCAAATTTGAAATTTTATCATTGCGTAGCTGTTGCTTGATGTAATGCCATACGTTTTCGATAGAATTGAGGTCTGGAGATTGTGCAGGCCAATCCAAACACGAAATATCATGCTATTCCAGGAATTCTTGACATTGCCAGCTGTGTGAATCGAAGCATTATCCTGCATGAAGATGGGATTATCATCAAAATTCCGACCAAAGTTGGGTAGAAAATGCTCAGCCAACATATTAATGCACTTGGTCGAATTAATTCGACCTTGCCAGCGAACTATAGGATCATTGGTACTGATAATGCCCCACACCAAAACTGAAACGCCATCACCTTGTAGCATTGAAACTGAGCACCTAGGATTAAATTATTCGTCTTTCCTCCGACGGACGTACTGCTTACCATACATATTATAAATGAACGATACCTACATGCACATATCACGTACGCGCATATACAAAAACACACACACACACACACACATATATATATATATACATATATATATATATATATGTATGTATATATTAATTTTATTTATATAAACATTAATGGCTACATATGTGCATACATGTTTCTGTAATCACCCACGTTGGGGGATTACGTCTTCAGGCCAAGAACTACCTTCAAAAGTGACATTTCCACCAAATACATTTTTCTACTTCTTCTCTTCTAGAAGTAGAAAAATGTATTTGGTGGAAATGTCACTTTTGAAGGTAGTTCTTGGCCTGAAGACGTAATCCCCCAACGTGGGTGATTACAGAAACATGTATGCACATATGTAGCCATTAATGTTTGTATAAATAAAATTAATATACATGCTCTGTTCACTCATTGAGCACTATTTTGGTAGACACGTGTTGTTTCATTGGATGTACTTCTAGGAAACTAAACTCTACTGGCTATATATGTATGTATATATATATGTGTTTGTGTTTATGTAATATATATATATATATATATATATATATATATATATATGCACAAGCTAACAGGCATAATTTTAAGCATTTCTAGTTTTGTTTACGTTAGCTTTTCTATGAATAAATATATTGTGTTCGGTTTTTTAATTCCTTCATATTTTATTAATAAATACAGATCAATCATCTATATGAAGTGACCGTTACTTACATATGCGTAACCACACATACTCTAACATAAATACTGCATATATATATATATATATATATATATATATATATATATATATATATATATATACAAACACAATACATGCACACACACACACATATATATATATATATATATATATATATATATGTATATGCGCATGTGTATGTGTCTGTATTGTTTAAAATATTATTCACTGGCATGTGATTCATCGTCTACGACTCATCGAAGTGGCTAAATCTAACGAGATTCGAAATCGAGACCCCTTGGTTAGAAGTCTAAACCCTAACGCCTGGGCTATCTCGCACGACTACTGGATGTATCACGTTTTTTTTTTATGTAGATGTTATTTATTTGTTTTCGCCTGCGATCCTTTTGAATAATCCCAACTATTTTCATGAAAGTGCATCCTTACCTAAATGCGAGTTGGGAATAATTTTTGCTTTCACAAATTTGGTACCCCC
This sequence comes from Euprymna scolopes, assembly GCF_053919585.1. Lineage (NCBI taxonomy): Eukaryota > Metazoa > Mollusca > Cephalopoda > Sepiida > Sepiolidae > Euprymna > Euprymna scolopes. Next base: position 70,299,996 of record NC_136512.1, read on the forward strand.
AAATGGGGAGCGGCATGTATATTTTTTAAAATACAATTACCCACTGACACGTGTTTCCGCGTCTGCGACTCATCAGAGTGGCTAAATAGTTAGAAGCCTAAACCTCCACCCCTAGATTATTTAACCGTATTTATCGTTAAAAAACAAAACAAAAAAACAACAACAACAACAACAACAACAACAACAACAACAACAACAACTCTAAATTTATAAGCGATAAAAATAAACAGTAAAATCATCTAGGATTTCATGGCATAACGGTTAACGTACCGGACTGTGGTTACCATGGTCTGGAGTTCGATTCCTAGAAACAGTCAAGCTCTGCTGATGAGGGTAGTTACCTTGAAACATGCGTGTACGTAGATTACTGTTTTAAAAATAATAAAGATAAATAAAGTGTTATATACGCCCAAACAAATTATGGGCGACTTTCTAACAAATAAAAAATGAGCTTCGAGGCGAAGCCACTATTTAATCGTAGTTATCGTTTGAAAAAAACAAAAAAAAAAACAAAAAAAACAACACACACACATGGTCTGCCAGCGGTCAATAAATTACACCAACGGATTACCACATTCTTCAGCATTGTTCTTCCTTGAAACCATACCAAATACTATAACCGTAGTCGTAAACTTTGTTTTCATCACCCTGGGCACGCCCCTTTTATTCATGGTAATCCAGCGATTAATTGTGAGGGTGTTAGCAATGGTCCTGTTTTTATAACTTGAATCGATAGAGAGCATGAGTTGTACAACGGCGCATCTCCGATCTCGCTCGTTAAACATTGTGTCACTATCAGAATTATAGAGGGCTTTTATCACTTTTGGAATTTTACACAACTAGCCAACTAGTAGATGATCTGCAAAAAAAAAAAAAAAAAAAAAGAACAAAACCGGTTTTCATCAAACGGAAATGGAATCATGTCATTTCTTCTCGGATGACAATTTTATCGTTCCACTCTGTAGTTGTCTGTCGAGACCTGTTTGTTGTCGGTTGAAATCAGCTAACCTCGATCTACACCGACCCACAAGCTGCCGTCAACGAAAGACTTCGTAAACTATAAACTGTCGTAAACTGTCGCAAAACTAACCCCAACTCCTTAATCGTCTATAAAGTAACTCTAAATATATTATCCTAGTCACCGTCACATCTTGATTAACCATTTTATTTTTTTTTGTTTTTTTTTAAATAGGATTCAACACTTATCAAGGCCCAGAGGCCACTCGAGGATAAGGGTTAAAGTGTGTACAGTAGTCAATGGGACAATATCGTAGTGATCGTTAGTGGAAATTTGGCAAGTTGGATTACTTCAGGGGAACGGCTCATCAAGAACTTGCTTACGTTGGACTTGAAGACGGCCATATTGTAGTGAGCTGAAAAGCAGGAAAACGGAAGAGAGTTCAACAGTTGTGCCGTTTTCGAACGCCTTCGTGTGACTTGTTGAAACAACTCCCCCATTGTCTTTCCATTAATCTTACTATATTGTGGTTCGGCTAATCAACTATTTCCTCATTTTGTTATAAATTTTCCTCTTTTTTAAAATGATTTTCAAAAACTTTTGGAGGGAGGACGTCGGTGGTATCGGACATTCAAACAGTATATAGGTTCGTTCACATCAGGTCTCCAAAATTTTCGAAAGGAGAGAAGTGGGCATATTGTTGAGGCTTTAAAAACTACGCGGGCAAAAATAAAATAAATAAAAACTTACCTGGACGTTTTTTTGTTTTTTTTTAAAAATGTTTTTCCCATTAGTTTTGCTTTTAAGTAAAACTGGTGGACAAAACCTCATTCTTTTAAATATTTTGTTTGCTCCAAGAAAAAACTTTCACACATTTCTATTTAAAATTTTTTCCTGAATATTTTTATGTTTTCCATAAGAGCCCCAAGGGATGGAATAAAGACTATGCTGGGACGTATCTGCAGTTTGGAGCCCTCTGGTTTAAATGGCTTGTTGCACTGTTCTACTTTTTGCTCATAAATTTGATTTTTTTCTATGACTGGCAGTTCAGTCTGGCTTTGCTGGGACTCTCTGTACTATACATAACTTTATGTGCATATATATATATATATATATATATATATATATATATATATATATATATATATATATATATGAATTAAAAAGTTTGACTAATGTTCAGGTAACCTACATCTAAAATTTCAAGTGTTTAGACCCAAAATTAGCGGAGTAGTTTAATAGAGTCTGCAAAAGTCAACTCTTTCAACTTTGACCTCTTGGCGGCCCAATTATTTCCCAAAAACTGATTTAAAAGCTTGCTGCATGTCTGAATACCCTTTATGTAAAGTTTCAAACGTTTAGACCCAAGATTGGCTGAATAGTTTGCTAGAGACGTCAAAAGAAAAATCTTTAGAACTGTGACCCTTTGACAGCGAAATATTCCGCCAGAAATCAATTAAAAAGCTTGCTCTATGTCTCAATACACTTTATGTAAAATTTCAAATGTTTCTACCAAAAAATTGGCTTAATAATTTGGTAGAGACCGCAGAGGTCAATTTTTTTTAACGTTGACTCCAATTTTGACCCCTTTTACATTTGTTATTTTTGTCTCGAATCAAATTAATAAGCTTGATCGATGTCCAAGTAACCTACATCTAAAAATTCAAGTGTTTTGACCCAAAATTAGCAGAGAGGTTTGGTAGAGTTTTCAAATGACAAATGGTTGAACGTTAGCCCCTAGACAGTCAAATTTCTGACCGAAAACCGATTTAAAAGATTTTCCCAAGTCTCAATTCCCCTTATGTAAAATCTCGAGTGTGTAGACTGAAAATTGAAAGAGTAGTTTGGTAGGGAAATGTACACACACACAGAGACAATTTCACTTTTATAGATTCACTAGCATGGGTGCCCGGCGTTGTCTGGGGGTTTGGAGGTGTGTGTTGAGAAAAAAAAGCGGTAGTAGGAAGGCAGGCTCGAACCCGTACCGCAAAGAAGGAAAAGAACGGGGGAAACCTGATGTCTTTGCTGTTACGACCAGAGCCAAACTGGAAGTGACGTAGGTTTAAATTAAGGCTAGACAATCGAAAAGAGGGGATGCCTTTCTAAAATATCGGTGAGCAAACCGACCCCTCACTGTAGAAAAGTGCACAGTTGAAGTTGAAGAAATTAATGTTTTTAGCCAATTTTTCGATATTTGTCATCCGAAGGATCGAGCTTCAAAATGATTCTAATCTTGTGAAAATTCGTTGCCTCTTTCGAAAGTTTTAGGCAAACATGCAAACATGTAAACATACATACATACGTTAATTTTATTTTTTATTTCGGACTATTAGTCTCATCTTTATTAGTTGTTGTTTTTTTAATCTTTTTATTGGTTCACAACGTTTCGGCCAACTTCCTCTGGCCTTCGTCAGGTGGTAACCGCGACGGATAGGAACTTCGAATCTCCTAACTGCATTCTCAGCCATCACTGCCATCCGTAGTTGTTGTCGTCTCACCACATTTTTGACCAATTACCTCTGACACGCTTTGGGTGGGATTGAAACCGCTATCTTCAGACAATGTTCATCTGGAACCGTAGAGATTCAACGTCTCTATCAACTGCGCCACGGGCCCCGAAGGGCGATCAAGGTTGGATTCTTTGATCTTATAAATCCACATTTATTTATTATCTGATCTTCCATAGTCGGGTCCGTACCGATTGGTATATATATATGTTATTCCTTAATTGGAATTTTTTTATTTTGAGATGAGCATTTTTATGTTAATTTTATTTTTTATTTCGGACTTGATCGCCCTTCGGGGCCCGTGGCGCAGTTGATACAGACGTTGAATCTCTACGGTTCCAGATGAACATTGTCTGAAGATAGCGGTTTCAATCCCACCCAAAGCGTGTCAGAGGTAATTGGTCAAAAATGTGGTGAGACGACAACAACTACGGATGGCAGTGATGGCTGAGAATGCAGTTAGGAGATTCGAAGTTCCTATCCGTCGCGGTTACCACCTGACGAAGGCCAGAGGAAGTTGGCCGAAACGTGAACCAATAAAAAGATTAAAAAAACAACAACTAATAAAGATGAGACTAATAGTCCGAAATAAAAAATAAAATTAACATAAAAATGCTCATCTCAAAATAAAAAAAATTCCAATTAAGGAATAATATATATATATACATACATACATTTATATATTGGTAGCTCAAATTTTCGACCGAAACCGATTAAAAAGCTTGCCCTATCTCTGAATACCCTTTATGTAAATTTCAAATGTATACACCAGAAATTGTCTGAGCAATTTGGCAGAGGTCAATTTTTTTTAAAACTTTGAACCTTACTATGACCCCTTAAGGTTTATTGTTTTGGGCTCAAATCGTTGAACTTTGACCCTTTAACAGCCAAATTTAAGGCCGAATCACAAAGATTTTCCCAAATCTCAGTACCCTGTATATCAAATTTCGAGTCTGTAGGCTTAAAATTGACAGTTATTCCTTTGGAAAATGTACACACACACACACACACACACACGCACATACACACACACACGCGTGCGCACACACACGCGCACACACACACACGTTCACTTATATATATATATATATATATATATATATATATATATATATATATAAAGATAGATAGATGGATAGATAGAGGGATAGGTTTCTTTATGAAATAACCTACAGCTATTCTCCCACCACGTTCTTTCTAACTAACAATTCTAAAAATGAATTCAATTGACTTTTAAACAACGGGCATTTGATACTTTCTGTTGTAATTTTTCGATTCAAGCGAGGATCAATTTCAGTTAAACGTGTTCCTCGTTCTTTTTAGCGTCTGAATATTCTTTGATCTATTTTGACAAGATAAATCAATGTGATTTGCATAAACGTTGTCCACCCACGTGATGGTCACAATAAAACTCACAGCTAGTAAGTTCCAATAAAATAAACAAAAGTATTGTAACATTTCATAAGACACCTTTAAAACGAACAAACTTGAACAAGCCGTTGACATGTAATCGTTTCACACAAACGCGCACTCCTGAACTTATTGGCTTTTGCCAGTGAGCGATTAAGAAACACAAACCAAAAAGTAAAAGTCTTTTTTTGCATACATGCGCGGTCGCTTGTTGGTGTTCTCTTTGTAATGGCCCTTTTCCATGTGTGCCGTTCGCTCTATGGTTGCATCGTCTAGTAGCTACTGATCGACTTAACTTAAAACTCATACATTGAAAACAACAGAGACTTGCTGTCCTTTGAAAGATTTTATTGAGGAAAAAAGTAGGTTCACGAAGGGAGAGACTAAAAAAGAGTCTAAAATTGATTCCTTCTTACTTAATTTTCTTGCTTAGTCATGAAATTGTCGACAAACGGAGAGTGTCGAGGAAATCTCCACGTAGATTTCGACATTGTCGGGCACGTCTTGTCTGTTTTTCCCCCGAATTGAACTGTTTAGAAACTCTATTTTGCCCCGAACACGTGATATAATTTTTTATGTAACGACGTCTGCATTCTAGCCTGTTTTCTTTTTTTTTTCAGGAAATTAACTCTTGATCCCTCTCTCACTTTATTCACGCTAGTTGCACTGAGTCTATTTCCGTTTTCCGTCAGGTTGTCTTAACATGTACTGTATGTAACCCTTATCGAAATTCATACTAGTTAACATAATTTCTTCCTACTGGCGTAGGGTCGCAATGTATAACGCAATACAGAACACAGACAGCGGATCATAAGACATCTAATTAGTCTCAGTGCAAACCATAGGAAATTCGTTTCAATACAGTGTTCAACTAGGATTATGATACAAGTTGGCAGTTGCTTTTTTGCTGGTCAGTCTTAGAAGGTGCACCCTGTAGGTTTTACTTTCTTTCTGGGTTAGTTTATTGCTAATCGGCTGTGATTCCACCCCTTGTAAGTGAGAGTTCTCAAAGCCACATGGATTTTGTTCCTCACTGCTTGGCACAAGCAATAGAAATGTCTGGTTCGTCATATTACAGCGTGTGCGTTATTTTGTTCATTACGAAACATTGATTATTCGATCAAAATAGAGTCCATAACTGATTCGTCACAATTCATCACAATTTTTGGATCAAAATACAAACCACAGCTTACTCTTCTTGGGAACATGTCCGAGAAAGAACAGTTGAAAATGTTATACACCATCCACTACGACTCTGCAACCCCTATAGCTACGTACATGGAAAAAGGAGCTATTAAACCCGACATAATGATATGGGAAAAGGAAGGAGAAAAAAAAACCTTAGTAGGGATAAACAGACTGGATAATAAAACACGAAAAGGTTGATAACATAGAAATCAGTGTCTGCGTAGACTGTATCTGTCCACAGGAACTCCCTTAATCTAAACCTCAAAATGGCGCACCAACATCGTGAAACAAAAGCCAGCAGAAGAACCTCCATCATGAAACTGGTCAAACATTTCGGACAAAATTTACAAATGAGACAGAATCGGAAAACAAGTCTGCTACAGGAATAGTTCAAAGGAGTCGCCAAAAATGTACCAAAAACATTCATTGCAAAACACTGGATCACTCTAATATGATCAGAAGAGGATTGTAATGGCTGTCCAAGATCAAGGTTTGATGATAAATGCTTAAAAAAAAATGAATGGTCTAAGTACAGGTTCTACCACACAGAACTAGAGAGTGCGAGCCACCTGACACCCAGCCGTAAGGTTCTGCTGGGGCACGGCTACTATATGACGCAGCACAACGCAACTATCTCTGTAAAAAGTTGAATAACGAATGCAGCAGTACGTCTTAGGAACATATATGAGAAAGAAGAGTTGAAAACAAGTCCACTATTATTTTGCAATCCCTACAGATACGTGCATGGAAAATGAAGCTATTTAACCCGAAATAGTGACATGCGAGAGGAAAGAGGGAGAAGAAACCTTAGTAAAAGTGAATGTCCCCAATGATGCTCGATTAAACAGATCTGAAAAGGAAAATATAACGAAATAACGAAATCTAGTACACGACATGAAAAGAAACTGGAATCTTAGGAAGATCTCTGTAATTTCAGTAGTTACAGAAACAAACGAACTCACGGAAAAGGACTTCAGAAATGTACTTGGTGAACCAAGTACAAGAGAGATACAAACAATTTCACTTACAGAGAGGGATAGAATCTTAAAAAAAATCTCCAGGTTAGAATGTATCATAGAATATGAATATCGGCATTCGGTATGATGCTCCATCCCCGACTAGAACAAATTGATTAGAAAATTCGTAAGAATACATCACAAAGGTAAGCATTAGAGCACAATATTGAACACATGCAGACAGTTCGTGAAATTAAAGCACTAATACAGTTCACAATACATTTAACAACAGAGTTCACAATGCAATTGACAATACAGTTCAAATACAGTCCACTATGCACTTCACAATACAGTTCACAATGCAGTTCACAATACAGTTCACAATGCCGCTCACAATACAGTCCATTATGCAGTTCACAATATAGTCAACTACACAGTTCACCATACAGTTCACAATGCAGTCCACTATGCAGTCAACTGTGCAGTTCACAATGCAGTTCATAATGTAGTTCACAATAGAGTCAACTATGGAGTTCACAATATAGTTCACAATGCAATTCACAATACAGTCCACTATGCAGTTCACAATACAGTTTACACTAGAGTTCGGTAAAATTCATCAGCAATATAGTAGCTTATCAATATAAAGACAACGCTGAGTTCGTTAAAAATACATCACACATCTACTTCCTAAAAGTAGAATTTTGGTGTGTCAAACTTAACAATCTGTTTTGAAATATAAGTTAGTATAAAAATCACGGCACAATCACATTGACACACCGGTTCTCGCCAGATGACCAAAGTTAAGCAACATTGAGCCCGGCCAGCACCAGATGGGTGACCATTTGGGAAGGCTAGGTGCTGTATGTACCTGCTGGGAAGGTTGGGCGTCGGGCCAGCACCTTCACCTCCAAAAAGAACTCCTCGCTACAAACGCATCTACAAAGTTGTGAATGGCCTATGCCCCTCAATGCGCTCAAGGCTACTTGTTTGTTGTTTGTATTTAAAAAAGATGATTATTTTTTGAACATCTAGAACGAATAGCTAGTTTTCCCCAACTCTTGATAGAATATTATCTAGTTCAATATAAACATTCGTTATTGACCCCATTAAATAATCCCATTTCTAACTTCAGATGTACTTATTTGCTTTCAAAATCCTTGTACCCTAAAGTAGATTGAGGGATGTTGTTAACCCATCCTTTATTTCCTTCTATCATCTTATTTTTGCGGTGTGTGAGGGATCCCACCCCATAATCAAATATTGTAAATAACTTGAGATATCCCAAGTGGTTTAAGTACACAGAACGAGCGAGACGGTTCGAGAATGACGGATATAATATTGTCGTGTTGGAAGGACATTATTAGAATTATATTCCACATCCTCCGTCCCCACATTTCGGTTTACTGGGGGGAAGGTTGTATATACATATATATATATATATATATATATATATATATATATATATATATATATATATATATATGTATATATATATATATACACGCACACACACACATACACACACACGCATATATATATATATATATATATATATATATATATATATATATATATATATATATATATATATATATACTGTATAATTATATTTTTAAAATTATATTTTAAAGACAATATATATGCCGCTTCCCAATTGGAAGTACCAAATTGGTAAAAAGGAATATTATTCCCAACTTGCATTTAGATAAAAATGCACTTTCGTATAAATAATTGAATTCATTTCAAACGTATCGCAAATCAAAAACCAATAAATAACACACACACACACACACACACACACACACACACACACACACACACACACACACACACGCGTATATATATATATATACATACATATATATATATATATATATATATATATATATATATATATATATATATATATAAACAATCAGCCTTCGCCAACTTCTCCGTTTTCATATTTAGGACATTTTGGAAAATGGAGACTTTGTAAACAAAAAGTTAAGCAAGCAAGTTAGAGAAGGGGTACGGCAGCCTTTGAGGACCAGCTACCCCCTGCCCACCACGACCAGCAGCATTAAAAATACCCACAACGTTACACGTAATCCTCACCAACCTTGCCTTCAAAATCACTTTCCTGGGTAATGTGCGATGAATGTCGGTGGGTAGGGTTTTTACTGTGCTACTTCACATGTATGCCAGCGTAGTAGAGGCCATTACGCTTAAGGCTCTATACAGTTTCGGGTATCAGGCCGTCAGGTTTTGAAGGGGGCTTGAATTTAAGGGGAGTTCAAGGTCGTGTGACTTAAATTGCATGCTTTAGTTTCACAGGGTAATTTTGGTTCATCTCACCTTACAGAACTAGAATATATATATATATATATATATATATATATATATATATATATATATATATATATATATATATATATATATATATATATATTGTAATGGTTGTAATTATTAAGTGTGTCTACCAAAAGAGTGCTCAATGTTTAGACAGAGCCAAAATAAGTGAATTTAGTTTACAAACGGCTACACATAAGCATACATGTTTCAGCGAAAACCCAGTAAGGGAATCGCTTCATCAGGCCAAGGACATCTCTCATTATATATATATATTTGTCGGTAGTCGGTAGCCGAATGATTCGGGTCATTCTAATGAAGCCAGACATGATTTCTGTTGCCAGGGTTCGAATCTCTCGACTGGCGTTAATCGTGACATCCTGCACTGATGATTCCCGAAAGGATGAAACACTAGTGTCTGTAGGTATTTAATTATTATAGTAAATGATAATGTGAGTCCCTTTAAGAAACTTTTTTCTTATCGTTGAGCACTTTCAGTTGTAATAAAGTCGGCCAACTTAGCTCGTATGCGTAGGTCGTCATATAATTACTAGATCAGTCTGTCTGATGATAAAAGCATTTAAAAAGAATAAATGTCTAATTCCAACTGTATCTCTCGCGGTTTTCGGGTCCGAGCTAATGAAGTCAGACATGACTTCTGTTGCCGGGGTTCGAATCTCTCGACTGGCGTTAATCGTGACACCCTGCACTGATGATTCCCGAAAGGATGAAACACTAGTATCTACAGGTATTTAATTATTATAGTATATATATATATATATATATATATATATATATATATATATATATATATATATATATATATATATATATATACTATAGTAATTATTAAATACCTACAGACATTAGCGTTTTATCCTTTCGGAAATAATCAGTGCAGGGTGTCACTATTAACACCAGACGATATATTCAAATCAGGCAACAGAAGCCATCCCTGGCTTCATAAGCAAGGACCTAATCAATTCGACCACACACACACACACACACACACACACACACACACACACACACACACACACACACACACACACACATATACGTAATGAATAAATGACAAAAGTCTATATTCCAAATTTCATGATGTATTTGGCCATCTTACAATTTATTCCTTTAATTCAGTTGGCATTCACAATTCCTGAAAATATCTTTTTCATAGCACAAAATCAATCACTTAATTATTATCCGAAAATTGGAAGAGAAACTATAAATACATTATAGTTTGCTAACATTACGCCATTTTGAACACACAAGATATATATATATATATATATATATATATATATATATATATATATATATATATATATATATATGTGTATACTAGCATGGGTGGCCGGCTTTGCCCAGGTGTTTGGTGGTGTGTGTTGAGCAAAAAAAAAAAAAGTGCTAGTAGGAAGGCAGGCTCGAACTCTTACCGCGAAGGAGGAAAAGAACGAGAAAAAACGTGACGTCTTTGCTGTTACAATCACCGGCAAACCGGAAGTGACGTAGGTTTAAATTAGGGCTAGACAATCGAAAAGAGAGGATGACTTTCAAAAATATCGGCGAAAAAAGCGACCCCTCCTCTTTGAAAAGTGCGCAGTTAAGGGTGAAGAAATTAATGTTTTTAGCAAATTATTCGGTATTTGTCGTCTGAAAGGATCAAGCTTCAAAACGCCTCTATCGAAAGTTTTAGACAGACATGCAAACATACATACATACATTATTATATTGGTAGCTCAAATTTTCGACCCAAACCGATTAAGAGGCTTGCCCTATCTCTGAATACCCTTTATGTCAAATTTCAAATGTTTAGACCAGAAATTGTCTGTGTAATTTGGTAGAGACCGCAGAGGTCAATGTTTTTTTTTTTAATTCGACCCATATTATGACCCCTGAACATTTATTGCTTTGGGCTCAAGTCAAATTATTAAGTTAGATCCATGTCCGAGGAACCCATATCTAAAATTTCAAGTGTTTATGTCCAAAAATGTGCGGAGGAGTTTGGTAGATTTCTTAAAGGTCAAATCGTTGAACTTTGACCTCTTAACAGCCAAATTTCTGACCGAAAACCGATTACAAAGATTCTCCCAAATCTCAGTACCCTGTATATCAAATTCAGTACTGTATGTGGATTAGTATATATATATACATATATATATGTAGCGGTCGGTGAGCCGGCTCTTGGGAGTTGGTGGCGTAGTGGTGGACAACTCTTGTAGGTGTCGTTTGGGGTGAGGTCGACGACGGCTTGCTGATGCTGATGCTGTGTCTAGGGCTGCTGCTGATGTTGTTTTAGGTGAGGTTGACGACGACTACCTGCTGCGGATGCTGTGGTTTGGGTTGCTGCTGGGGTGGCAGCGTCGACGGACAACCTCACGGTTTGTCGATCTAGTCTAATCTGCCTGATGTCGAAAACCAAGTGTATTCATACTTGGCCCGCGGACGTAGCTGAAGACATGATGGCCTGAAGAGTTGATATGTCGTTTTCGTTTTAAAATTCGTTTAGTTTCTACGTCTTGGCGTACAGCAGGAAGTCATTTGTTTGGGGGTGATGTTTACTTATCCGTATCAAATTTATGCTGATAAACTCGTGGATGTATTCGAGTAAGAATTATGCTCTCATTGTGTTCCATGAGTTAATTATTTGTGCAGGAGATGATGTTCATATTTCAAACTTGATCTTTTTTTCCGTTGAATAATTTCCTCTCGTGATTTTCTAGCTGAAATGACTTGCGAATTCTGATGTTGATGTAGACACAGAAAAACCAGGCTTTGACGCTCTAGTGTGCGTTTGGTATGCCTCACCCCTCTCTCTATTCCTCTCTGTGTCTGGTTTAATATTTTACCCCCCATCCCTCGCTTTTTGCTACTTCTCAATGACTTTACAATTGACACCAATAGGGTCACGTTTTTGAAGCTAAGAAACAAACTAAGGTTTTCGGATGAGTCTGTTTGTGGTATCCGTACGAAAAAGACATCGCCAACAATGAGATGTATCTGTGGAAGCAAGTACAAGACACACCGTCGATAATGCTGTGAAAAACTTTGATAATCGCTAAGTGCGAAATGCTAGTCGATATCTCTGTTCACATATAACTCATTTCAGTTAATTAGCTGAATAATTAGCTAAGAAAAACCCCAGTCTCTCTCTCCTGAGTCAATTCTATCCGTAAATAAAACCTTTACGCACTTTCAGTAAACGTCTTCCGTTGTGTCTTTCCTGCTTGAAAAGAAGCTTATTTTCATGGCAAATAAACAAAACTGCCGCGATGAAGAAAAGCGGCGGCATCAGACAAGGACAATAAAAAAAACCCACGTGTGTTCGAGGGTCGTTAACAAAAAACTAAAACATCGAAGAACTATGAAGACGTGAGTAGTACCATTAAAACAAGCAATCTTTTGTGCTCTACAGGATGTCACTAGTGTTTCATCCTTTCGGGATTCTTCAGTGCAGGGTGTCACGATTACTACCAGTCGAACGATTCGAACCCCGCGACACGAGACATCTCTGGCTCGATTAGCGGAGGCCGTATCCATTCGGCTACCATTAACCGTGTGAAATAGCGTTGAATTTTAAACATTTTAATTTAAATGTTCATTACGTCAGACAGACAGTGATCAAATCGTTATACGATGATCTACGCATAAAAGCTAAATTGACCGACTTTTAATTCAACTGAAAGTGCTCAACGATAAGAAACGAATTTCTTAAAGGGGCTGTCATAATTATTTTATTTTATTTTTTTTTTTTACTATAATAATTAAATACCTACAGACACTAGTGTTTCATCCTTTCGGGATTCTTCAGTGCAGGGTGTCACGATTACTACTTACGGCCATATCACGTTGAAAACACCGGTTCTCGTCCGATCACCGAAGTTAAGCAACGTAGAGCCTGGTCAGTACTTAGATGGGTGACCGCTTGGGAATACCAGGTGCTGTAAGCATTTCTCTCTCTCTCTCTATATATATATATATATATATATATATATATCTATATATATATATATATATATATATATATATATAACTGTAGAAGTTATTTTTTTTACATAAAGACCACCATTCTCTATGCACTTTTGCCTCTTTTGGTGCTTCGGTCGTAAAAATCCGAAGCATGCTTTGCCACCCACATATCTGTCGCCATTCTGAAATCGACGAACCTGTCTCTAACTTGTTCTGACATCAAGTGCATCAGCTTCATAAAAAACGGGCACCGTGAATGTTGATTGGTTCAATTTTTTTCTTCATGGAGTAATTCAATGATGCATATCTGCTCCTGACGTACGTCCATAACAGAGGTTACTTTCTTAGAGTCTCACAGCGTCAATATGTGCAACGGAGAGATGAAACTTTCAGGTCGTGAATGCATAAGTTCAGTTATCGTAACAATGCAGATTGTAATCTTCCATAATCCGACAGAATAAAAAATAGGAAACATTACTTTTGGAACACCCCTTGTATAAAGAAATTTCGGTATTGAAAATATTAATGGCGTGCTAATCGCGTATCAAATCTCGTGATTACCATGGCACACCATACTCGAGGTTTGCTATATTTACATAACTAATTTGTATGCTATGCTACGAGTATTCTTCCTTTTGACTATTCTAATTAAAAGTCGCCAATGAGAATTCTAAACGGGGCTATTTATTCGTACCCTACATTTTAAAGTTGCAACTGATTCTTATTAAAAAAAATGTCTAATTTGTCGCATTGGTAAGTCGTCTAATCGACTATTCGCGACTATGCATGGAAGAACCTGACCCCGGGGTCAGACCACGTCAATCAAATCAGCTTACCTTCTAAAATATATTCCAACTAATGCAATGTGTTATTGGCTTATTAACCTTTACGGTCAGTTGATGTTTGAAACCATTTGTTTTTTTTTAACAAATTTCAACTTTTGTAAACGATTGCTTGCAAAAAATAGTAGTTGTACTATTTAATCTGTAAACGAGAGAAATGAGTGAATTCAGAACCAAGATTAGAATGATTAATCGGAATCGGGAGTCGGAAAATCGGATCTTTTTCTGGTATCGAAATCTAAAACAATTGTGCCTATTTTCAGATACCCAAAACGATTCTCCCATTTGTTTGTGTTTTTAAATTTCCTTTTAGACTTAACTAGCAGTTCAGCTCGGCTGTGTTCGGGCCCTAAGTACTGTTCATAACTTTATGTGCATATGTATATCTTAAAACGTTTGAATATGTACGGTATTGCTTTTCTATATAATAGGCTATCTTAACTACCATAGAGAAAAGTTGGTAGAGACCGTAGAAGTCAAATTTGTAAAAACTTTGGCCACACATTTTTGACCCCTCACCATTTATTGTTTTGGGCTACAAATCAAATTAAACAGTTTCACACATGCCCAAGTAACCTACATTTAAAGTTTCAAGTGTTTAGACCCAAAATTGGCTGAGGAGTTTGGTAAAGTTTTAAAATGGCAAATCGTTGAACTTTGACCCCTTGACAGCGAAATTTCTGGTCGAAAACCGATCAAAATGGTTTTCCCAAATCCCAATACCCCTTATGTCAAGTCTCGAGTTTGTAGATCGAAAATTGACAGAGTAGTTTGGTAGGGAAATGTACACATGCAGACAGACAATTTCACTTTTATAGATATACTAGCATTTCAGCCCGGCGTTGCCCGGGTGTTTGGAGGTGTATGCTGAGCAAAAAAAAAAAAAAAAAGAGTAAATTTTTTTTTAATTTGACCCCTATTATGACCCCTTAAAATTTATAGTTTCGGGCTCAAATCACTTTATTATGTTAGATCCAGGTTCAAGGAACCTATATCTAAAATTTCAAGTGTCTAGACCCAAAATTGTCGGAGGAGTTTCGTAGAGTTCTTAAAGGTTAAATCGTTGAAATTTGACCCCTTAACAGCGAAATTTCTGGCTGACACCCGTCACATCGATTTTCCCAAATCTCAGTACCCAGTATTTCAAATTTCGAGTCTATAGACTAAAAATTGACAGAGTTATTGCGTAGGGAAATGTACACAGACAGACAGACAGACAGACAGACACGTTCACTTTTATAGATATATAGATAGATTTTCCATTGCTGGTAGGAATGGCGGAATCTAATATATGTCTCACTATGTATGTGTGTATGTGTGTGTATGTGTGTGTGTGTGTGTGTGTGTTTCGGCATCTAGGGACCTCATCAGTAAAGAGGCTGAATTTTGTTGCTACTCGGGTAAGTTCGGAGTATATGCAACAAGTGCTACAAGTTAGTCAAACACATTTCATTACAGTACTTGTAAAACAGGCACAGGAATGCGACATTGCGGTGATGGGACAGAGGTTGGTGCTTAGTTGATAGTACGGAGCTTATTAGATTGGAGACTCTTTTTTGGACCCTTTCGAAGAGGAAGAAATTAGTGATAGATATCCCAGTCCAAATGCAGCAATAGTATTCCATGCATGGGCAAGTCATTGTAGAGATACAAGATACTCTCATGTGTGAGTAATTTTCTAGCACGGTAAAGGGAGCCCACATTATTTGTAGCAGTCTTGGCAATGTCTTCACTTTATGTTTTCCAATTCTTGTTGCTTGTTAATGCTATTAGTCATGGCAATCGGTGGTGTCGGTCTGGGTTAGTAAAGAAAGGGGAGAGCATTTTTCTGTGTAAGATTCTCTGATATCATCTATGGCAACACTTCAAACGCCGAGAAAGACCAGGATATTTCTGATTCTCTCTCCTCTGACGTGAAGCGTGTTGTGCAATGGAGGGGGTATAAAAACTATTATTTACTTTTTATGCACCCAAAATTTCTATCCTTTCTCTACCAGCGCTCATACCACCACTTGGTCACAGTTGAAACGAATGGAAGACCTACATCAGATCCATTCGCAAAATCACTGCAAAAAAAAAAAAAAACTGGTTGGATCCTTCTACTGCTCCAGAAAGTACCTCACTGTTGACGCTATTCTCTTCCTTTACAAGAGTCAAATACGTCCTAATAAGGAGTACTGTTGTCACATTTGAAAAGGAGTGCCTAAGAGTACTCTTCCCTGCACTGGAATTTAGTGGGTGAGAACTTTTCGCCTCCTTACTCCCTCTTTCTAACAGAAGAGGCATTGTGAATCTGTCTCTGCCCTATCCTTACTTTTATGGTACGTGATCGACTGAGCTCTAATCTATGGTCCCTCCCTGCAAAATGTTTGTCTAGCTAAAACCCCCATCAACAACCTCCATCATTCCTTATCTGTGCCTAAAATTAAGCGAAAATCTCATGAGCAGAGTTTATATCCAAGAACTGTCCGTCTGTGGGACACACTACCCTGTGTCTGCTTCTCGGTTAACTATAGCATGGTCATTTTAAAATCTAATATGAATACTCCTGCCGAGCCATCCTCTTAAATGATCTAGTCCTACTCAAGTTCCATCATTACTAGCCATGTTTTCTCACCATCCACCTAACACTTAACCCTCATCCTCGAGTGACCTCTGGGCCTTGATAAGCAATGACCTCTAAGTAAAAAAAATCTGACGAATCAGAATGAAATGTAGATTCATCATAGAGGGTGGGCCAAAAGTCACTGACCCATTTAAATTTAAATAACTCTTTTACTTCTAAGTATTTGTATTATAATTTCTTAATTTTTAAAAATAATTTTTCAGATCCTGAAAATCAATTATGGAAAAATTCAGTATCGTCCATCGTACAAAAATTGTACAATTTTACTATCAAAATCAAGGTTTGATAATTCAAACCCAAAGAGCCTATCGAAGACATTTCAATATGAGGGATGCACATATTTTGGGGATATCTAAAGGAAACGGTTATATTTCTCTAGTGATGTTTTTCTTTATGGGAAGCATCAGTAGAGAAATAAGAGAAACAAGTCACAAAAGCATTTCACCCAAGGCATGAAAATTGTTAAACAAAATGTTTTTACTATAGGCTTTAAAAATAAAAGTACAAGATTCAATTTGAAATTTATTTATCTTCAAAGTGTACTTTTATACATTTTACAAAGTAAGGTATGCAAATTTAATACCTTACTTTGTAAAATGTATAAAAGTGCACTTTAAAGATCAATAAATTTCAAATTGAATCTTTTACCTTTATTTTTAAAGCCTATAGTAAAAACATTTTGTTTAACAATTTTCATGCCTTGGATGAAATGCTTTTCTAACTTGTATCCTATCTTTTTAAGATTATATTTTATTTAATTTATTAATTTGGATTTAAAAAAGATGAATGTGATTTTGTATGTATTTATAAAAACTCTCCTACTCTCTATTTCAGATTGTATTTCTCCTCACACCACAACTCATTTTTGCAACCCCCTCTTTGTATTATTACAGGTCTGAATATTCTCTCTGTTTCAGTTTGTAATTCTCCTCACTCCACAACTCTTTTTTGCAACTCTCTCTTTGTCATACATGTCTGAATAATAAGAAAATCTGAATTTTTTTAACAAAAACTTTAAAATAACTTTTTTAGATTAATTTTTTTAAAACTTCTTTCAGAATAGAAAATCTTTACAATTTAATAAGGAACATATTTCATATAGGTTTCATCAAAAATATTCAGTAGATAACGAAAAAAATAGAGATGAAAATTTCAAAAGGAGTGTATAACTGGTTACGCTTAATAGTAGTCCTCGCTAGCGAAAGACTTTATTATTGTTATTCTATTATTGTTATTATTATTATTTAAAACATTTTGTGTCCTGCACTTTCGGGCAAGGACTAATAAGGCCAGAAACTTTGGGAAAGGTTATGGCAGAGGTAATCAAAAGAGCTCAAATTTGTGAAGCAGAAAATGGAAGACATGAGATGTTATTTTCCACATTTAACAATATAAGTTTCTCAAGTTTACTAAGATAAAATAAAGTTTATCCCCTTTATTTTGAGCTTGTCCCTGCTTTATCGTTATTTTCATGGCAGGTGCTCATCTGAACTTCAATCTATGCCCCCCCCCCTCTCGCCAGACTTTCACAAAAAACACTCGTCTAGCCAGAAACATTATCAACAATTACCCACACTCTTTATCCGTGCCTACACCTAAACGTAGATTCCATGAACAGGGCTTCTTTCTTAGAACTGCTCGCCTGTGGAACTCTATTCCGTTTGTCTGCTTTCCAGCTGACTACAATCTGATTTTCTTCAAGTCCAATGTGAACAAGTTCTTATTGAACTGCCCCCTAAGTAATCCAAGTTATAAAATTCCCACTAATGTTTACTACGCTAAAATCACAATAACAAATGTATACCCATTAACCCTTATCCTCGAGTGGCCCCTGGGCCTTATGTAAAAAAAAACTGTTAAAATAAAAAAGGTTATTTAAAATAAAATGGATCAGTGATTTTTGGACCACCCTGTATTATTAATTGCTATTAATAACAAACGCTGAAAATACGACAAGACAATCATTTATATCTAAAAAAAAAAAGAATAATGGGAATATTATTTGAACGTTAGCACCGTTATTAATTACGTCAAAATATGTATTAGTGTTGAGACAATTGATCGGAATCGGGAAAAAGAATGTATGTTATATTCCCGCCTTGCCAAAATAAAAAAACACTCTACTAACTACAACCACTATATACAATTTCCACCATTCACTATCTGTGCCTAAATCTTAACACAGATTCTATGAACAAAACTTCTTTCCCAGAACTGCCCGCCTACGGAACACTGTTTTGCTGGCCCGCTTCCAGTTTGAATACAACATGGTAGCCTTCAAGTCCAATGTAAACAAGTTCTTGTTGAGCCGTCCCAATAAATAATCACAGTCTACCTAATTTGCATCATTAACAATTACTAAACATTAAACCTTATCCTTGAGTGGCCTTCAGGCCTTGTTAGTGGTAACTCTCAAGTAAAAAATGTTCTTTATATCTTTAAATATTTATTCATCTAGTTTGGTTTGGTTGTTTTGTTTTACGGCATATCAATCCTTTGTCGGCTCTTTAATGCCGAATGCAGCAATTTTGAAAAAAAAGAAGTTCTTTCTATATTCAAATATTTATTCATGGTGTTTGGTTTTGTAGAGGAAAATTGTTTTTATTATATAATTAGAATTCATTGAAATGAGTATTATTTATTAATTTCTATTTATTGTGAACTAGTATCCTCATCTTTTCTTAGTTGTTTCACGATGTTTCGGCCAACTATTCCTCTGGCCTTCGTCAGATGATAACCGCGACGGATAGGAACTGAATCTCCTGGCTGCATTCACTGCAATTACTGCCTTCCATAGTTGCTGTCGTCTCAACACATTTTTGGCCAAGTAAGCCTCTGGCCGGCTTTGGGTAGGATTGAAACCGCTATCTTTAGACAATTCTCACCTGGAACAGTAGAAATTCAATATCTCTATCAACTGCGCCATGGGTCCCGAAGGGCGATCAAGGTTGAATTTTTTTGGTCTTATAAATTCAAGTTTATTATCTGATAGAGACGTTGAATCTCTACGGTTCCAGATGAGCATTGTCTGAAGATAGCGGTTTCAATCATACCCAAGGCCGACCAGAGGCTTACTTGGCCAAAAACGTGGTGAGACGACAACAACTACGGATGGCAGCGATTGCTGAGAATGCAGGTCAGGAGATTCAGAGTTCCTATCCGTCGCGGTTACCACCTGACAAAGGCCAGAAAAATAGTTGCCTAAATGTCATGAAACAACTAAGAAAAGATGAGAATAATAGTCCGCAACAAATAAAAATTAATAAATTGTTGCTTTTGTTTTCCACTTTGCAAAACCTAATTTAGTTTCGCAAAAAAGAAAGAAAAAAAAATCATCAATGTTTGGTGCAATTTTTTGGTCATGAAGCCAATATCTTTAGAAAGCCTGATCTAGTATTACCAGACCTCAATTAAATATATGGACGCATCTAAAATGGAAACTAAAAATTGGAACGACGAAAGTTGTGTGGGCGATGAAAAATTCTGATAATGCCGGCGTGAAATGAGAAATAATGTCCCCATTTCATGGTTACGTTTAATTGAAGCCAGTCATGTGGAAATTGTGGCCCGCAAGCCATTCGAAATGGCACGCCTAATTTCACAAGAAAAACAACATTTATTAAAATTTTCTTCATTTCGTTTTTTTTTGTTACCTCTTCGAATGAATAAGTAACACGTCTGTTGCACGTCTAGCCAACAACTAGGGATGAAATCTCATCGAATCTCGACCACGTGTTCGTAGGCTATGAGAACAGGTATAGTTATCCTAGAGCTATTTTAATATTGAGTAAAACGATTCATAATTTTGAATTATAAATCAGTTTCAAAAGGAAAACAAACAAAATCCAATACATTGTACGATCGTTTCAGAATCGATGTTCATTTTATTTAAACTGACAATGAATATTGACAATTATTTGACAAAGGTTTTGTCCTTTAATACCAAAGTCTTCTCATCATATATATATATATATATATATATATATATATATATATATATATATATATATATATATATATATATATAAAAGTAAAATTGTTTGCCTGTGTGTATCTGTGTGTGTACATTTCTCTACCAAACTACTCTGTCAATTTTCAGTTTACATACCTAAGAAGACCAATTTTTTTTTATCAAGTGTAATCAATCTTGCATAAAGAAATAATTAGGAAAATTATATATATCATCATATATATATATATATATATATATATATATGATTACTTAATTTAATCACATAAATAAATATACGAAAGTATAAATTGATGCATAAATTTTAAGTATTTACTTCGACAATGCTCAATTCGTAGATAGAGCTAGGTAGTAAGTTATAAAATATATATGGCTTTGGTTGGTTGTTTTTGTTTTACGGCATATCAACCCTTATCAGGTTATTTAATGCCGAATCCAAAGACCATAGTTGGGACCCTAACAGGTGCTACCACTCCGGGTCAGAGTGGACCTGGGAGCAATGGCAATTAAAGGGTGGCTCCACACTCCCCAAAGCCCGCAAGCTGGGGCCTCACCACCGGATATAGTTTAAGGTCATATCCAGGACCAAAATATATATAGCAATTAAGCTACACAGAATATTCCGTGTTTCATTCACGCTAGGATTCATCAGGCTTATGCATGAACCTGATAAATCCTAGCGTGGATGAAACGCGGAATATTCTGTGTAGCTTAATTGCCATATATATTTTATAACTTACTATGTATATATATATATATATATATATATATATATATATATATATATATATATATATATATATATATTTTTTTTTCTGAGGGAATTAGACCTGGAGTCTAAAGAGCAGAGTTTATTTTAATGTACTCGTAAATGTATTAATACTTTAAAAAGAAAACAGCGCTAATTGTACTGTAGATATATAAGCTCAATAGGTATAGTTATCCTAGAGCTATTTTAATATTGAGTAAAACGATTAATAATTTTGAATTATAAATCAGTTTCAAAAGGAAAACAAACAAAATCCAATACATTGTACGATCGTTTCAGAATCGATGTTCATTTTATTTAAACTGACAATGGATATTGACAATAATTTGACAAAGGTTTTGTCCTTTAATACCAAAGTCTTATCATTATATATATATATATATATATATATATATATATATATATATATATATATAAAAGTAAAATTGTTTGCCTGTGTGTATCTGTGTGTGTACATTTCTCTACCAAACTACTCTGTCAATTTTCAGTTTACATACTCGAGATTTAACATAAGTGGTGTTGAGATATGGGAAAATCTTTTCAATCGGCTTTCGGCCACAAATTTGGTTGTCAAGGGAGTCAAAGTTCAACGATTTGACCATTGAAAACTCTACCAGACTGCCCCGCCAATTTTACGTCTAAACACTTGAAATTTTTAGATGTAGATTTTAATTTGATTAGAGCACAAACAATAAATGTTAAGGGGTCAACATTGGGGTCAAAGTTTAAAAAAAAAAATTCACCTCTGCGGTCTCTATGAAATTACTCAGTCCAACTGCAGAAAAGATGCTGAAACTCAAGTAAGGGATTGCTTTGCTATTTACCTTTTTAACGGAGATATGTCACGATCCGTCATTTTTTTTTCTCCGGGCCGCATTACGTTTTTTTTCTATTTTTTTTCTCATTTTTATACAAACGTCTTGATGGTTCTGTGGGCATGCCCTAATATGATACAAAGATCTTGATGGTCATGTGGTCACGCCCTAATAAAGAAAAAATTTCTAGGGTAGAACGCCTCTCATTCGAAAATTTCACAATAGATTCCTTTTCATTGCTATTCAGATCCTTGTTTTCCCCATTTTTACTGTAAACAACTTGTTTTACTTTTTAAATTTGCATAATAATTTGGTTCATGTTATTTTCAGTAAAGTCCATTTTTATCCAAAATATGACTTCTGATCTTTTATTGTATTAACGTGATAAAAGATATTGAATAGAGATTGCTCAGATGCCACTGGATCCCAATCCTATTTTGGTACGTAAAATTTTTTAAAAATAACAATTTGCATAATAATTTGGTTCACACTGTTTTAAAGGAATTTTGTGTGTCTGTGAGTTTGTTCCCTATAGACTAGAAAACGGCTGTATCGATTTTTATGAAATTACACATTTAGGTACTTTATGCGCCTGGCAGTTTAGTTCGATAGATTTTGTTTCGGATTTTTTTTTTTTCGATAAGTACTGATAATCGATAATCGAAATAATCCGACATAAAAAAAAGAACAGGCGATTTTAACGAAAGTTAACACCTTACACAGCCTAACATCACGAGTGCATTTGAGAAGCTTTATTACGACACAATCCGAAAGACACGTCATATAAAATCAACAGTAGGTTATTAGGTAGGACAGGGGCACGTTCAAAATGAATGCTTCCGTTTAAAGCTCAATTTCACAATGAAACTTGACTTTTTCATTTTAAACTTTAATGCAAGCCATCTATAATAGAAATCTTACCTGTCTGTTTAAATGTATGTATGTATGTATGTTGAAGGATCGAGTTTCAAAACGATACCGATCTCGTGAAAATCCGTCGCCTCTGTCGAAAGTTTTAGGCAGACATACATGATGATTGCAACGTCTTGTCAGACGAGTGCCACTCCCTCAGACATTAAAAATCCATGAGCCCAAATGCCTGAGGGAGTATCTATACAAAGATGATGTTACAGAGTCTTAGCTTTGTACGACAGCTAAGTCTCTCTCTCGGTTCAAAATGTTGAGATCCAGCAACAAGCAAGAGCAAGATAGCCAGCAACAAATTAAACTGCAGACCAGCTTAATGCGGGTACTGGTCTCCCGCTTTATGGTTTTTTAAATCAGAGATTGTCTTCTCCTAGAAAGGTTGCCTTCACCACGGCTTACGGGATCCCTCTCCACCCCAATACACATATACACACACACACACAAATATACACGGTGCTAGTTGGCCGTTAACCCAGAAAAAGAGTTCATTCGCCCTTTGGAAGGTCTTGATTTTAATCCTTCAGGGAGACTAGCCGCCCTCCTCACCAAACAAGTCTGGTGGGGGAACCAGTTTAGTTGCCGGTGACCCGAACATGAGGCAGGGAGTACTGGGTTACATGGTACCAGTAGCATATGACATGACATGACATGACATACATACATACATACATACATACATACATTTAAACAGACAGGTGAGATTTATATTATAGACTAGCATGGGTGCATTGCGTTGCCCGGGTGTTTGGAGGTGTATGTTGAGTAAAAAAAAAAAAAAAAAGTGGTAGTAGGCAGGCAGGCTCGAACCTGTGATGCTAAGGTGGAAAAGAAAGTGAAAGGAAACCTGGCGTCTTACCCCTACTCTATGACAGGTCACGTCTATATAAAATATTTTATTTATAATCAACAGTAGATTATCAACAGTGCAATGTATATTACAATGTATTGTGAACTTAGTCAGTGCAAGAGGAACGTGAAGCTTCTTGCAGGTGCATCGTGATGGGTCCCCAATTACTGCTTCCCACCTGTAATGGTAGACTTACATTAAATCTGTTGCCAATATCGCTGGAAAAAGGGTTGTATCATTCTACCGTTTCTGAAGGTATCTCACTACCGACGCAATCCTCTGAATAAGAACCAAATACATCCTAAAATGGAGTATTGTTCTCACATTTGAGGAGGAGATGATCAGAGCACACTTTCTTGCTTTGACAACGTTCAAAATCGGTTTCGAAATCTAGAAATAACATTTTCCCGCCTACTTGTAGCCTCTTTCTCGCATTAGAAACGTTGCAAGTTTATCTCTGCTCTCTTGTTATTTTCGTGGCAGGTGCCCAACTAAGCTTCAACCTACAGTCATTACTTGCAAAACATTCACAACGAGTACTTGTCTAGCTACAACCACTATTAATAATTTTCCACATTCTCTATCTGTGCCTGAATCTAAACGCAAATGCTCGTCCGTGTAACACAATATCGCAGGGATGTTTCCCAGCTTACAATAACATAGCCATTTTCAAGTCTAATGTAAATAAGTTTTTGTTGAGCCGTCCTCTTAAATAATCAAATCATACCCAAATTCAACTATTACTGGTCATCATAGTGTTGTGTCACAGTCTATTCGATATGCATTAATCCTTGTCCTCGAGTGACACTTGGGTCTTGATAAGCGGTGACACCCACCCTAGTAAAAAAATCATCGGTTGCGTCATCTTAGGCGTTAAACAATAAATTAATCCCTTTTTAAAAGGTCAGAAGTCAAAGCCTGGAGAATGGACCTCCTAGAACTGCACAGGACAATACTCCAGTCAAAAGAGAAAACAGGCACCTCAACATTGGCTTAGATTTACTGAATTCAAACACTATCGATTGCAAGCAGTTGCGGTAAGTGATTGCGCAACTCATGTTTTACTTCTCGTGCAGTCACCTTAACAAGGGATGATCATTATCTCTTTAGATGAGCGTTTCTTAACCCAAGATATTCACGGGCGTTCGATGAGGGAGCCATAAGAGAACGCCGGGAAAATGTAATTCAAAATGCAGAAATTTGCAACATATAAATAACGTGAAAAAAGATCATTTATTTTTATGGTAAAACTTGCGGAGAATGCTCTGTTTTACGGTTGTTGTAAAAATGGAACGGAAATTTAAATTTCGTTCCCTTTTAAATTCGGTACATTTTTTACATTACGCGCAACTAATCGTTCACATTCGACATGTCAACTTTTATAGGTTTTCGGGTATACTTACAAGGTTGGGATGCGTCTATTCCGAAAGTCGTTCTTAATATGGAGAGGTTGGGGGTGTATATTCCGAAAGCCGTTCTTAACATGGGGAAGTTGGGGTGTTTATTCGTTGTAATCATATAAAAGCATATAAAACCTATAAAAGTCGAGTTGGACTTATGTAAAAAAAAAAAAAAAGTAAAAAATAAAAAAAAAGTAAAAAAAAAAAAAAAGTAAAAAAAAAAAGTAAAAAAAAAAAAAAAAGTTAAAAAAAAAAAGTAAAAAAAAAAAAAAGTAAAAAAAAAAAGTAAAAAAAAAAAAAAAGTAAAAAAAAAAAAAAAGTATACCAAATTGACTTTTTCGTTTAAAAATTAAATGATTTCGTTTTGTTAATAAAATTTTATTTTTATGAAAAAAAGATCTTTCGTTTTTTTTTATATACAAAGTACGATTGTTGAATGTTATGCTTTCGATTACTTTCGTTTTTTTTGGGATGGGGGGTACAATAAAGCAAAATATTAAAATGGAACGAAATTTAAATTTCCGTTCCATCTTTACAACAACCGTAAAACAGCGCATTCTCTGCAAGTTTTACCATTTTTATATACAGTGGAATTTCTAGATACGAAATTAATTGGGTCCGGCTTGGCTTTTTCGTCTAATTTGTTCCAAGAGGGAACCCGATATAAGAGGTTTCGTCGCACGAGCTCAACAGTATAATTGCGTAATTTTCAGCAAGAAAAAGACACACACCCAAACTTTCCTTGTTAAGAACAGCTTTCGGAATAGACACTCCCCCAACCCTGTCAGCGTACACGAAAACCTATAAAAGTTCACGTCGATTAATAACTTTGGCACTTGTACAGTTTAATTAAGACATTAAAAAATGAAAATACCGAACAAAAGAGTTATATCGTGCGTATCCGTTATGGAATGAAGTTCTCCGAAAAAAAAAATTCACTTAATGTGATCAAGTAGTTTTTGTTTTACAGCTAAAACGCTATTTGTTATGATACCGAGCAAAAGGTAGTCATGTTTCGATTTTTAGGAAGAAAAGCTAGTATTAAAGATGGGAAGGGAGTGTCGGCGCTTTAAACTGAATTATCTCCCCTTGGCGGGTTCAAAAAAAATAAAAAGATGGCTACTTTCATTGCGCTCTCATAAAAACATGTTTTTCTGCTGTAATTAAAAAACAAAAACAAAAAAACAAAAACAAAAACCACAACAAAAAACTACTCGATCAAATTAAGTGAAATTTTTTTTTCGGGAGATCTTCAGTCCAAAACGGATACGTACAATATAACCCTTTTTTTTTCTCTCGATATTTTCATTTTTTAAGGTCTTGATTAAACTGTACAAGTACCATAATTTTGAATAAACAAACTTAAACAAAATCTTCATTTTTTTTGTTGCTAAAGTGCACTGAGGGGCACCAGTGATAAGATACTCAATAAGGGGGCCATGGGTCATCAAAGGTTGAGAAACACTGGTGTAGACTGAATGGAGACTTTTGTAGATAAAAGATAGCGACAGATAAGGATATGCAAATATAAAAATAGCAAGTATTTATTGCCCGGGGACAACGAGTAGCAACTTCAGAATTTCTACAGATTCGCTCATATTTCTGGAAAGGCTGCACAGAAGGAAACCAATTCCGGTTGAATATTGACCATCTGTCATCAATGGAAACCTTCGCATACCTTGTTCGATTGTCTTTTAAATGTGAACTCTTTTCTTATATATATATATATATATATATATATATATATATATATATATATATATATATATATATATATATATATATATATATCGATACCTTCTCCTTCACTCTGTCTCTATCTCGCGTGCTTCCCCCCTCTCTTTCTATCTCTCACGTGCTTTTTCCTCCTTTTTTCTCCTTTTTTCGAGCTTTAGTTCTTTCTGGACTTTACTGCATGCTCCACCCTCTCTTTCTTTCTCTCTCCTCCCCTTCTATCTTACTTCCTTCTCCTCTCAATCTATCTCTCACACTCCTGCTCTCCCCGTCGCTTTCTCCTCCCTCTCTCACTTCCCTCTCTTTCTCTCTCTGTCCCTTTCTTTTTCTTCTCTCTGCGTCTCTCTGTCGAACCTTAGTCCATACTGCATGCTGGTGTATGCACCTTTCTCTCTTTCTCTCTCTCTTGCTTCTTTTCCTTATCTATCTATCTATCTATCTATCTATCTATCTATCTATCTATCTATCTATCGCTCCTCCCTTCTCTCTCACTCGATTGCCCTTTTTTCTTTCTATGTTGCTTCCTTCTCTTCTCCATTTCTCTCTTTCGCTTCCTCCCCTCTCTCGCTTACGTCCCCTTTCTATCTATCTCTCGACCCCCTTCTCACTATGTCGCTTCTCCTGTCTCTCCCCTTTCTCGATTCTCCCCTTTTTCTTTCTTCGTCGCTTTATTCTCTCCTCTCTTTTTCTCTCTTTCGACCCTTAGCTCTTTCTGTATGTTAGTGTATGCTCCACTTCTCTCTCTCTTTCTCATCCCCCTTTCTCTTTTTCGCCTACCCCACTTTTCGATATCGATTCTTTCCTCGCAGTCTCCTTCTCTCTCTCTCTCTCTTTCTTGCTTCCCTCTCTCACGATCGCCAACTTCCCATTCTCTTTCTCTCTCTTTCGACCCGTAGCTTCACTCTCTTGGTTTTCCCTCTTTATATATGTCTGTGTGTGATCCCCACACTCTCTCCATCTCTTTCTTTCTGTGAGTAACAATCTACTCATCTTTCTCGCTCTCTTTTCTTGTGTCATTCTATGTATCTATGTTTTCCCCTTTCTCTTTTTTCTTTTTCTTCCTATCTTTATACATCTATAGGGTGGAACAATAAAATTGTCGCCCTAGAAAAGGCAACATGATTCCATTTCCGTTTGAAAAAAAACCGGGTTTCTTTTTTGTTGCAGACCATCTATTAGCTGACTAGTTGTGTAAAAATCCCAAGAGCGATAGGTACCTTCTATCATGTCTGAAGGTGACACAGTGTTCAACGAGCGAGATCAGAGATGCACCGCTGTACACCTCATGCTCTCTGCCAATCCAAGTTATGATTACAGGACCATAGTCAGCACCCTCAAAATGCAGATCTGAACTGTTCAACGCTTGAGGGCACAGTTCAACGACGTTTCCGGCCACCAACGTGTACCTGGATGTGCTGAAGAGTGTGGTGACCCCCCTGATGCAATCAGGTGGCCGCTGGCAGGCTCTAAATGTAGCAGCATGACTCGGCGCTGTCCCACAAGTCTAAAGTGACCCCCTTCGCCAACTTGAATTCGCTGGACCACTTCATTTGGTCATACGTTGAGAACATCACCAACATGACCTCCCACAACACCAAAACCAACCTGATCGGCAGCATTCGCTGAGTATCACCGAGCTCCCACCGGCGCTTGTGGAAAAGGCCTGCTCCCAATTCTGAACCCGTATCGAGGCGGTGATTGAGGCTGAAGGCAGCTACATTGAATAGATGTCAGCTCTACTACATAATCAAGTTACCGGAATTGATTTTTTTCAATAAAAGTTTTAAAATAAAGCTGTAGTATTGTTTTCTTTAGGGCGATAAATTTTCCGTTCCACCCTGTATATCTCTCCTCGCACCTCTGTTTCACCCTGTTTCTCTAGTTATGCATAGGTTTCTCTCTTCCCCTTCTCTCTCTCCTCGTCACTCTATTTCTGCATGTTTCTATCTATTCTGTGTCTCTATCTTGTTCTGTATCCCTTTATCTGTACATCCCCTCCCCTTCTCTTTCACCCTCACACACACACACTCCCGTTTTTCTATGTTACTGTCTGTCTTGCCTTATCTTTCCATATATTTGCACCATTGGTTCTGTATGACTTTGCTACTCTCGCGTCTCTCTCTCTTTCTCTCTCTTTCTCCGTTTACACGAGGTACTTTCAATAAGATTCCAGACTTTTTTTCGTATGGCCAAATTTATTAATGTACACATCTGAAACTCTATTCTCCTTTAAAGTAATCTGCTCCAATTGCAATGCATTTGTTTTTCCGCCCCAACAACTTCTGGAAGGCCTAATGGAATTCCACTTGTGTGAGCGTGTCAATAACCCTCTTCTATCTCCTCAATTGTCTCATAACAATAGCCTGTAAAGTTTTTCTTGAAATTAGGTAATGACAACAAGTCACAAGGAGCAAAGGCTGAACCATAGGGAGGGCGATTGAACTGTCTTGATGCTCATCTTGGTCATGACAGCGTCTTTTTTTTCTGATAATAAATAGCACTGTGATATAATTGATAATACTGTGATATAATTTATAGCACTGTATGATAATTGATAGCACTGTGTGATAATTCATAGCATTGTGTGACAATTAATAACAATTAGTGATAATTAATAATACTGTGTGATAATTAATAATACTGTGTTATAATTAATATTACCGTGTTATAATTAATAGCATCGTGTGATAATTAATTACCTTGGGTGATAATTAATAAGAGTTTGTGATAATTAATAACACTTTCTGATAATTAATAACACTGTGTGACAATTAATAATACCATGTAATAATTAATAGCACGGTGTGATAATTAATAACACTGTCTGATAATTAATAACACTGTGTGATAATTAATAACACTGTGTGATAATTAATAACACTGTGTGATAATTAATAATACCGTGTTATAATGAATAGCACCGTGTGAAAATTAATAACACTGTGTGATAATTAATAACACTGTGTGATAATTAATTACACTGTGTGATAATTAATTACACTGCGTGATAATTGATAATACCTTGTTATAATGAATAGCACCGTGTGATAATTAATAACACTGTGATAATTAATAACACGGTGTGATAGTTAATAACACTGTGTGATAATTAATAACACTGTGTGATAATTAATAACACTGTGTGATAATTAATAACACTGTGTGATAATTAATAACATTATGTGATAATTAATAACACTGTGTGATAATTAATAACACTGTGTGATAATTAATAACACCGTGTGATAATTAATAACACTGTGTGATAATTAATAACACTGTGTGATAATTAATAACACTGTGTGATAATTAATAACACTGTGTGATAATTAATAACACTGTGTGATAATTAATAACACTGTGTGATAATTAATAACACTGTGTGATAATTAATAACAACGTGTGATAATTAATAACACTGTGTGATAATTAATAACACTGTGTGATAATTAATAACACTGTGTGATAATTAATAACACTGTGAGATAATTAATAACAACGTGTGATAATTAATAACACTGTGTGATAATTAATAACACTGTGTGATAATTAATAACACTGTGTGATAATTAATAACACTGTGTGATAATTTATAACACTGTGTGATAATTAATAACACTGTGTGATAATTAATAACACTGTGTTATAATTAATTACACTGTGTGATAATTAATAACACTGTGTGATAATTAATAACACTGTGCGATAATTAATAACACCGTGTGATAAATAATAACACCGTGTGATAAATAATAACACTGTGTGATAAATAATAACACTGTGTGATAATTAATAACACTGTGTGATAATTAATAACACTGTGTGATAATTAATAACACTGTGTGATAATTAATAACAACGTGTGATAATTAATAACACTGTGTGATAATTAATAACACTGTGTGATAATTAATAACACTGTGCGATAATTAATAACACTGTGTGATAATTAATAACACCGTGTGATAATTAATAACACTGTGTGATAATTAATAACACCGTGTGATAATTAATAACACTGTGTGATAAATAATAACACTGTGTGATAATTAATAACACTGTGTGATAATTAATAACACTGTGTGATAATTAATAACAACGTGTGATAATTAATAACACTGTGTGATAATTAATAACACTGTGCGATAATTAATAACACTGTGTGATAATTAATAACACTGTGTGATCATTAATAACACTGTGTGATAATTAATAACAATGTGTGATAATTAATAACACTGTGTGATAATTAATAACAACGTGTGATAATGAATAACAACGTGTGATAATTAATAACACTGTGTGATAATTAATAACACCGGGTGATAATTAATAACACCGTGTGATAATTAATAACACCGTGTGATAATAAATAACACTGTGTGATAATTAATAACACCGTGTGATAATTAATAACACCGTGTGATAATTAATAACAACGTGTGATAATTAATAACACTGTGTGATAATTAATAACAACGTGTGATAATTAATAAAAACGTGTGATAATTAATAACACTGTGTGATAATTAATAACACTGTGTGATAATTAATAACACCGTGTGATAATTAATAACAACGTGTGATAATTAATAACACTGTTTGATAATTAATAACACTGTGTGATAATTAATAATACTGTGTGATAATTAATAACACCGTGTGATAATTAATAACACTGTGTGATAATTAATAACACTGTGTGATAATTAATAACACTGTGTGATAATTAATAACACCGTGTGATAATTAATAACACTGTGTGATAATTAATAACAACGTGTGATAATTAATAACACTGTGTGATAATTAATAACACTGTGTGATAATTAATAACAACGAGTGATAATTAATAACACTGTGTGATAATTAATAACACTGTGTGATAATTAATAACACTGTGTGATAATTAATAACACTGTGTGATAATTAATAACACCGTGTGATAATTAATAACACTGTGTGATAATTAATAACAACGTGTGATAATTAATAACAACGTGTGATAATTAATAACACTGTGTGATAATTAATAACACTGTGTGATAATTAATAACACTGTGTGATAATTAATAACACTGTGTGATAATTAATAACACCGTGTGATAATTAATAACACTGTGTGATAATTAATAACAACGTGTGATAATTAATAACACTGTGTGATAATTAATAACACTGTGTGATAATTAATAACACTGTGTGCTAATTAATAACACTGTGTGATAATTAATAACACTGTGTGATAATTAATAACAACGTGTGATAATTAATAACACCGTGTGATAATTAATTACACTGTGTGATAATTAATAACACTGTGTGATAATTAATAACACTGTGTGATAATTAATAACACTGTGTGATAATTAATAACACTGTGTGATAATTAATAACACTGTGTGATAATTAATAACACTGTGTGATAATTAATAACACTGTGTGATAATTAATAACACTGTGTGATAATTAATAACACTGTGTGATAATTAATAACACCGTGTGATAATTAATAACACTGTGTGATAATTAATAACACCGTGTGATAATTAATAACACCGTGTGATAATTAATAACACTGTGTGATAATTAATAACAACGTGTGATAATTAATAACACTGTGTGATAATTAATAACAACGTGTGATAATTAATAACAACGTGTGATAATTAATAACACCGTGTGATAATTAATAACACTGTGTGATAATTAATAACACCGTGTGATAATTAATAACAACGTGTGATAATTAATAACACTGTGTCATAATTAATAACACTGTGTGATAATTAATAACACTGTGTGATAATTAATAACACCGTGTGATAATTAATAACACTGTGTGATAATTAATAACACTGTGTGATAATTAATAACACTGTGTGATAATTAATAACACCGTGTGATAATTAGTAACACTGTGTGATAATTAATAACAACGTGTGATAATTATTAACACTGTGTGATAATTAATAACACTGTGTGATAATTAATAACAACGTGTGATAATTAATAACACTGTGTGATAATTAATACCACTGTGTGATAATTAATAACACTGTGTGATAATTAATTACACTGTGTGATAATTAATAACACCGTGTGATAATTAATAACACTGTGTGATAATTAATAACAACGTGTGATAATTAATAACACTGTGTGATAATTAATAACACTGTGTGATAATTAATAACACTGTGTGCTAATTAATAACACTGTGTGATAATTAATAACACTGTGTGATAATTAATAACACTGTGTGATAATTAATAACACCGTGTGATAATTAATAACACTGTGTGATAATTAATAACACTATGTGATAATTAATAACACTGTGTGATAATTAATAACACTGTGTGATAATTAATAACACTGTGTGATAATTAATAACAACGTGTGATAATTAATAACACTGTGTGATAATTAATAACACTGTGTGATAATTAATTACACTGTGTGATAATTAATAACACTGTGTGATAATTAATAACACCGTGTGATAATTAATAACACTGTATGATAATTAATAACAACGTGTGATAATTAATAACACTGTGTGATAATTAATAACAACGTGTGATAATTAATAACACTGTGTGATAATTAATAACAACGTGTGATAATTAATAAAAACGTGTGATAAATAATAACACCGTGTGATAATTAATAACACTGTGTGATAATTAATAACACCGTGTGATAATTAATAACAACGTGTGATAATTAATAACACTGTGTGATAATTAATAACACTGTGTGATAATTAATAACACTGTGTGATAATTAATAACACCGTGTGATAATTAATAACACTGTGTGATAATTAATAACACTGTGTGATAATTAATAACACTGTGTGATAATTAATAACACCGTGTGATAATTAATAACACTGTGTGATAATTAATAACAACGTGTGATAATTAATAACACTGTGTGATAATTAATAAC
Organism: Euprymna scolopes; assembly: GCF_053919585.1. Classification (NCBI taxonomy): domain Eukaryota; kingdom Metazoa; phylum Mollusca; class Cephalopoda; order Sepiida; family Sepiolidae; genus Euprymna; species Euprymna scolopes. The sequence goes on from NC_136512.1 coordinate 70,334,205, forward strand.
ACTGTGTGATAATTAATAACAACGTGTGATAATTAATAACACTGTGTGATAATTAATAACACTGTGTGATAATTAATAACACTGTGTGATAATTAATAACACTGTGTGATAATTAATAACACCGTGTGATAATTAATAACACTGTGTGATAATTAATAACAACGTGTGATAATTAATAACACTGTGTGATAATTAATAACACTGTGTGATAATTAATAACAACGTGTGATAATTAATAACACTGTGTGATAATTAATAACACTGTGCGATAATTAATAACACTGTGTGATAATTAATAACACTGTGTGATCATTAATAACACTGTGTGATAATTAATAACAATGTGTGATAATTAATAACACTGTGTGATAATTAATAACAACGTGTGATAATGAATAACAACGTGTGATAATTAATAACACTGTGTGATAATTAATAACACCGGGTGATAATTAATAACACCGTGTGATAATTAATAACACCGTGTGATAATAAATAACACTGTGTGATAATTAATAACACCGTGTGATAATTAATAACACCGTGTGATAATTAATAACAACGTGTGATAATTAATAACACTGTGTGATAATTAATAACAACGTGTGATAATTAATAACAACGTGTGATAATTAATAACACTGTGTGATAATTAATAACACTGTGTGATAATTAATAACACCGTGTGATAATTAATAACAACGTGTGATAATTAATAACACTGTTTGATAATTAATAACACTGTGTGATAATTAATAATACTGTGTGATAATTAATAACACCGTGTGATAATTAATAACACTGTGTGATAATTAATAACACTGTGTGATAATTAATAACACTGTGTGATAATTAATAACACCGTGTGATAATTAATAACACTGTGTGATAATTAATAACAACGTGTGATAATTAATAACACTGTGTGATAATTAATAACACTGTGTGATAATTAATAACAACGTGTGATAATTAATAACACTGTGTGATAATTAATAACACTGTGTGATAATTAATAACACTGTGTGATAATTAATAACACTGTGTGATAATTAATAACACCGTGTGATAATTAATAACACTGTGTGATAATTAATAACAACGTGTGATAATTAATAACAACGTGTGATAATTAATAACACTGTGTGATAATTAATAACACTGTGTGATAATTAATAACACTGTGTGATAATTAATAACACTGTGTGATAATTAATAACACCGTGTGATAATTAATAACACTGTGTGATAATTAATAACAACGTGTGATAATTAATAACACTGTGTGATAATTAATAACACTGTGTGATAATTAATAACACTGTGTGCTAATTAATAACACTGTGTGATAATTAATAACACTGTGTGATAATTAATAACAACGTGTGATAATTAATAACACCGTGTGATAATTAATTACACTGTGTGATAATTAATAACACTGTGTGATAATTAATAACACTGTGTGATAATTAATAACACTGTGTGATAATTAATAACACTGTGTGATAATTAATAACACTGTGTGATAATTAATAACACTGTGTGATAATTAATAACACTGTGTGATAATTAATAACACTGTGTGATAATTAATAACACCGTGTGATAATTAATAACACTGTGTGATAATTAATAACACCGTGTGATAATTAATAACACCGTGTGATAATTAATAACACTGTGTGATAATTAATAACAACGTGTGATAATTAATAACACTGTGTGATAATTAATAACAACGTGTGATAATTAATAACAACGTGTGATAATTAATAACACCGTGTGGTAATTAATAACACTGTGTGATAATTAATAACACCGTGTGATAATTAATAACAACGTGTGATAATTAATAACACTGTGTCATAATTAATAACACTGTGTGATAATTAATAACACTGTGTGATAATTAATAACACCGTGTGATAATTAATAACACTGTGTGATAATTAATAACACTGTGTGATAATTAATAGCACTGTGTGATAATTAATAACACCGTGTGATAATTAATAACACTGTGTGATAATTAATAACAACGTGTGATAATTATTAACACTGTGTGATAATTAATAACACTGTGTGATAATTAATAACAACGTGTGATAATTAATAACACTGTGTGATAATTAATACCACTGTGTGATAATTAATAACACTGTGTGATAATTAATTACACTGTGTGATAATTAATAACACCGTGTGATAATTAATAACACTGTGTGATAATTAATAACAACGTGTGATAATTAATAACACTGTGTGATAATTAATAACACTGTGTGATAATTAATAACACTGTGTGCTAATTAATAACACTGTGTGATAATTAATAACACTGTGTGATAATTAATAACACTGTGTGATAATTAATAACACCGTGTGATAATTAATAACACTGTGTGATAATTAATAACACTATGTGATAATTAATAACACTGTGTGATAATTAATAACACTGTGTGATAATTAATAACACTGTGTGATAATTAATAACAACGTGTGATAATTAATAACACTGTGTGATAATTAATAACACTGTGTGATAATTAATTACACTGTGTGATAATTAATAACACTGTGTGATAATTAATAACACCGTGTGATAATTAATAACACTGTATGATAATTAATAACAACGTGTGATAATTAATAACACTGTGTGATAATTAATAACAACGTGTGATAATTAATAACACTGTGTGATAATTAATAACAACGTGTGATAATTAATAAAAACGTGTGATAAATAATAACACCGTGTGATAATTAATAACACTGTGTGATAATTAATAACACCGTGTGATAATTAATAACAACGTGTGATAATTAATAACACTGTGTGATAATTAATAACACTGTGTGATAATTAATAACACTGTGTGATAATTAATAACACCGTGTGATAATTAATAACACTGGGTGATAATTAATAACACTGTGTGATAATTAATAACACTGTGTGATAATTAATAACACCGTGTGATAATTAATAACACTGTGTGATAATTAATAACAACGTGTGATAATTAATAACACTGTGTGATAATTAATAACACTGTGTGATAATTAATAACAACGTGTGATAATTAATAACACTGTGTGATAATTAATAACACTGTGTGATAATTAATAACACTGTGTGATAATTAATAACACTGTGTGATAATTAATAACACCGTGTGATAATTAATAACACTGTGTGATAATTAATAACAACGTGTGATAATTAATAACACTGTGTGATAATTAATAACACTGTGTGATAATTAATAACACTGTGTGATAATTAATAACACTGTGTGATAATTAATAACACCGTGTGATAATTAATAACACTGTGTGATAATTAATAACAACGTGTGATAATTTATAACACTGTGTGATAATTAATAACACTGTGTGATAATTAATAACACTGTGTGCTAATTAATAACACTGTGTGATAATTAATAACACTGTGTGATAATTAATAACAACGTGTGATAATTAATAACACCGTGTGATAATTAATAACACTGTGTGATAATTAATAACACTGTGTGATAATTAATAACAACGTGTGATAATTAATAACACCGTGTGATAATTAATAACACTGTGTGATAATTAATAACACTGTGTGATAATTAATAACACCGTGTGATAATTAATAACACTGTGTGATAATTAATAACACTGTGTGATAATTAATAACAACGTGTGATAATTAATAACACTGTGTGATAATTAATAACACTGTGTGATAATTAATAACACCGTGTGATAATTAATAACACTGTGTGATAATTAATAACACTGTGTGATAATTAATAACACCGTGTGATAATTAATAACACTGTGTGATAATTAATAACACCGTGTGATAATTAATAACACCGTGTGATAATTAATAACACTGTGTGATAATTAATAACAACGTGTGATAATTAATAACACTGTGTGATAATTAATAACAACGTGTGATAATTAATAACAACGTGTGATAATTTATAACACCGTGTGATAATTAATAACACTGTGTGATAATTAATAACACCGTGTGATAATTAATAACAACGTGTGATAATTAATAACACCGTGTGATAATTAATAACACTGTGTGATAATTAATAACACTGTGTGATAATTAATAACACCGTGTGATAATTAATAACACTGTGTGATAATTAATAACACTGTGTGAAAATTAATAACACTGTGTGATAATTAATAACACCGTGTGATAATTAATAACACTGTGTGATAATTAATAACAACGTGTGATAATTAATAACACTGTGTGATAATTAATAACACTGTGTGATAATTAATAACAACGTGTGATAATTAATAACACTGTGTGATAATTAATAACACTGTGTGATAATTAATAACACTGTGTGATAATTAATAACACCGTGTTATAATTAATAACACTGTGTGATAATTAATAACACTGTGTGATAATTAATAACACTGTGTGATAATTAATAACACTGTGTGATAATTAATAACACTGTGTGATAATTAATAACACTGTGTGATAATTAATAACACCGTGTGATAATTAATAACACTGTGTGATAATTAATAACAACGTGTGATAATTAATAACACTGTGTGATAATTAATAACACTGTGTGATAATTAATAACACTGTGTGATAATTAATAACAACGTGTGATAATTAATAACACTGTGTGATAATTAATAACAACGTGTGATAATTAATAACACCGTGTGATAATTAATAACACTGTGTGATAATTAATAACACTGTGTGATAATTAATAACACTGTGTGATAATTAATAACACTGTATGATAATTAATAACACTGTGTGATAATTAATAACAACGTGTGATAATTAATAACACTGTGTGATAATTAATAACACTGTGTGATAATTAATAACACAGTGTGATAATTAATAACACTGTGTGATAATTAATAACACTGTGTGATAATTAATAACACCGTGTGATAATTAATAACACTGTGTGATAATTAATAACACTGTGTGATAATTAATAACACTGTGTGATAATTAATAACACTGTGTGATAATTAATAACACTGTGTGATAATTAATAATACTGTGTGATAATTAATAACACTGTGTGATAATTAATAACACTGTGTGATAATTAATAACACTGTGTGATAATTAATAACACTGTGTGATAATTAATAACACTGTGTGATAATTAATAACACCGTGTTATAATTAATAACACCGTGTGATAATTAATAACACTGTGTGATAATTAATAACACCGTGTGATAATTAATAACACCGTGTGATAATTAATAACACTGTGTGATAATTAATAACACTGTGTGATAATTAATAACACTGTGTGATAATTAATAACACTGTGTGATAATTAATAACAACGTGTGATAATTAATAACACCGTGTGATAATTAATAACACTGTGTGATAATTAATAACACTGTGTGATAATTAATAACACTGTGTGATAATTAATAACACTGTGTGATAATTAATAACACTGTGTTATAATTAATAACAACGTGTGATAATTAATAACACTGTGTGATAATTAATAACACTGTGTGATAATTAATAACACTGTGTGATAATTAATAACACTGTGTGATAATTAATAACACTGTGTGATAATTAATAACACCGTGTGATAATTAATAACACTGTGTGATAATTAATAACACTGTGTGATAATTAATAACACTGTGTGATAATTAATAACACTGTGTGATAATTAATAACACTGTGTGATAATTAATAACACTGTGTGATAATTAATAACACTGTGTGATAATTAATAACACTGTGTGATAATTAATAACACTGTTTGATAATTAATAACACCGTGTGATAATTAATAACACTGTGTTATAATTAATAACACTGTGTGATAATTAATAACACCGTGTGATAATTAATAACACCGTGTGATAATTAATAACACTGTGACCATTAAGAAAGATATTCTTGTATGGCACTGAAAATCTATTTTTGGCTTTCGTTTTATTGAATTAAGTTCAGTTTATTTTATTTATTTTTTTTTTACAAAATTGTTACTTTCGAGAATTTTTCGGAGAATCTTAGTAATGCGAGTGATGAACATAGCGATAGATTTTATCAGGATATTTTTCGTCGATGGAGAAACGTATTAAAGACGAATGGAACACTAGCGTGTTTGCAGACTACTGCTGGAATATAAACAGAGAGTATGACACTCAACAGAAGAGGGTTAAGAGTCGTCATTGTGATATTAGACAAGAGAGAAGGACTAACAAATCTCGTTTAAATTAGCGTTCTTAATGAAGTCTGTGAAAACAAATTCAAAACAGAGAAGTGAAGTAAACAATCAAACGAACCACATGAAAATAAACTGGGATTTTCATAAGATTTCAGCCATTCAAGTGACCATACGAGTAGCTTTCGGTAAACAATTGCCCTGACCCATTCCCCATAGCAGTAGATCAATGACAGTTGGCATAGTTATTAGTAGGTATTTATTTGCTTCCCCACAAAAGCAAATTAGACCCAACGTCGTTTTTAATGTGAGGGAGACCAGCACCCCCCTTCCAAACGGGAGCACTGTGGCAGTACCTCCCTAAAAAAAAACAAAAAAATAATAATTGTCTCTGTATGAGGAGTTTCCTCCTACATTGGCCAAGGACAATTAACTTAATTTAAATGAAACATCAAAACAGATACTACACCTCTGAAAAGCCCCTTTCAGTAGAACACCTCATGTTGTTCATCCACCCACGACGGACATCAAAGCTAAACATCCGGGAAACACTTTCCTTTCACAAACAACTCCATGGTTAAGGAGCGGTGAGAGTCAGAGAGTGCAAGGTCAGGAGAGTAAGGGAGATGAGAAAGGCCGAGGAAGGATTTCATAGATACAAGTCTGTGCTTCTGATCTGACGACATGCGAGTTGTTGACTGGAGCGTTGTCTTGCAGGAGGAGTACATTTTTATAACCTTGCGTCGCCTCCTGATTTTAATAACTTCTGTTAATTTCCTCAAAAGTTAAGCATAATAGGTTCCTGTAATTGTGGTACCTTTTTGCTATGAAAGGGTGTTATTACTACCCCGTCCATGGTTGATGAATGAGAATAAAAAACGAATATATATGATAAGCCACGTGCGAAAAAGATGAAAACACTTGCACTTAAAGAGACAGTAAGAATCATAAAACGTTCTCTCGGTTGGAGTCTGAAATAGTGGGTTAATGTGTAGTATCCTAGTAGCACAAAGAGAATGAAATCAATAAAGAAGGAAGAAAAATACACAAAAATCTCTCAGTACAGTTGGAATGCATGTATTGCCAGAGTAACGAACAAAGAAAGATAGATAGAGGTTAAACAATATACAGCGAAAGAGGGTGAAGATGATAGATAGAAAGTTAGTAAAAGAGGAACCGCGTAATCAGTAGATGTTTTATTTTTCAAGTATAACTTAATCTTAACAACTGAGGAATTTTTTCAAATGTATTTTGTGTGATTATTACATATATAAAGAAGCTTTAAGGGAATAGACGTTTATAAAAAAGAACAATTATACATGATGGCTCACGTGCGAAAACAGCTGCACTTTAATAGGTAGTTAGAATCATAAAAAAAGATCTCTCGGCTAGAATCTGAAAAAGTGTGTGTGTGTGGCATCTAGTATGATGCCACATTCCCAACAAAAAGAAGAGAAAACGAAATAAACTAAAAATGGAAAAAAAGAAATTCAAATATATACAACAAGCTTTAAGGAAACAGGCGTTGATCAACGCAGTTTTTAGTATCGTCTACAACACACATTTGCACATACACAGAAAATATTTTTAGTAAACAAAATATGTTCTATTTTTATGGTGTGTAGTGACCGAATCGCGAAGTGATTTTATTAACGCCAAAAAATAAATGGCTCTAATTACTTGCCTCTTTCTTTTCCTGTTTCGTTTAGCTTCACTTTCTTTCTTACTCCCTAAAGCAAGAAAGGTTTCAGGGGTTTTAAACCAATGGGAATCTTTCCAAATCTCCAAAAGTAACACGTAAACGTGCAAATATTAAGCCGACGACACGTTCGAAACTTCCATATATAAAACTGTCAAAAGCTAGAGTAATAGAGATGGTGGCGTCCAAGAATGTTGCTTAGCAACACTTTTCTTGTGTCACTTTTAGAGACCGAGGGAGGTAAGTCGCAAAAAATCTCAACTCGTCCACATCAACACACGCACTAACAAGAGCAAAGTAAACCAACACACACACAATGCCACGCTGCTAAATACTTACATAGATATAGTACAGGCTCCTTCAGTCTTTGATAGACAATGGATACCCACGAAGGGGGCCTGCTCATGAAATTTTGTGGCAGGAGATGCACAATCTCAATCTCAAACCACACCTCTCCTGAGTCGACATTGTTAAATACCAGAGGCAAGTGATCAAACACATGTTTGCATAAATTAACATTTTCATGACTGAAAATATGTTTTCTTATAAAATTTGTTTTTTTCCAATTTCAAATACAAAACTGTTTACGTTTTAGGTAGCACTTGCTACCTGGTGACCCTTCTATTCTCTTAATGCTTCATTCATTTCCGTTTTCATATGCATGCTTATATATATACATATATATATGTATATATATATATATATATATATATATATATATATATATATATATAACCATTATGCTTCTCCTGCTGGCCGCCTTAAATCTGTAATCATACACAACGTGACTCGCAAGAAACCAGTTCAAATAACAAGATCTGCCGCTATCAATAACAATGAACCTGTCTACATGTATAATCCAAACCAAGATACTAATCGTAATACCTCTAACCCACCCAGCCGCAAGGAATTCTTTAACATTGTAGAAAACTCTTTCAAATACCCACACAGATATAGTTCTATTCTCAATAAAAACACAATAAGGATTTCTTATTCAACAATGCCTAATTTAGCACAAAGAATCTTAACATCTAATAACAAAAAAGTTAAATCAGCCCAACAAATCCCTTTCCCAATTAAACCAAAAACTAACTGTAATTGTAATAACAAACACCTTTGCCCACTCAATAATGATTGCATCCATAAAGATGTTATATATTCATGCACAATTACTGAGCTCTCACGCAATCCTCCTATAACAGACACTAATATTTTATCTTCAATTTATCCTTCTTCCCATCCTCCATCTGGTATAGTTACTAATCCAATATACCACTCGAACAGCCCCTCCATCTACAATCATACAACTAGCAATAATAATAATAATAATAATAATAATAATAATAATAATAATAATGATAATATTTTTCCTAGCAGCCATCCTAACACTAACAACACCTTATCCCCTCCAAAATAGTCCTCGTATAATCATTGTCCCACCCTTTGTTGAACACAATGACCAAAATTCAAACTATTTCCCTAATACAAATCAGTAAATTAATATTAATTTCAGACCTCGAGCTTTTAATAAAGTACATACATATATTGGCGCTACTTCAACATTAATTAAGAAAAGAATATCAAACCACATTTCTTCTTTTAACAACCATAATTCTAATAACAACCAAGGAGCTTTTCTAACCACTTTAATTAAATAAATTAATTCTAATAATACCCCCTTCTCAATCAAATGGATTATCATAAATCTTATACTCGTGGCTCTAAGTCATGTCGCCTCTGCACAACCGAAGCTATAACTATAATTACTTCCCCTCAAAGTAACAATATAATCTATATATATAAAAGCGAAAATGTATTATGTATGTATGTATTTTTGTATGTATGTATGTATGTATGTATGTTTGTGTGTCTGCTAAAAACTTTCGACAGACACAACAAAAATTCACAGACTCGGTATTATATCGAAGCTCATCCTTCGCTCAAAAAATCTTGAAAAATTGGCCAAAAACGTTCATTTTTTCACCCCGAAATCGACAATTTTCGACAGGGGAGGGGTCAACAAAAACGTCCCTCTCGACCGGTTCTACGCATGCGTCAGATGACATCATGGCTTGATTTACTTTAAATAGTTGAAAAACTGAACAAATTTCGTGTACGTCGCGTTAGGTCAGTGGATTAGCGCGTTGGTTAATTATCTAAACGTTTTGGGTTCGGATCGTGGTGTGAGATGTCTTTTTTTTCGATTTTTTAAATTTAAATATTGAACCAGTGTTATTTAAGCCGTTTTTCATGTAACGTTCGTTTTTCTGGGTTTATTTTTACTTCGCTTATCCACATCCGACCACAAAAAAACTAATGTAAGGCAAACGAACTATGACAACAGAAAAACGAGCACGTGAAAAATAATAATATCGAAACATGCTTATTTAAGCCATTTTTCACGTGCTCGTTTTTCTGTTGTCATAGTTCGTTTGCCTTATGTTAGTTTTTTTTGTGTTTTTTTCCCGCTTAAGTGTTAACGTTGTTTTCTTTTTTTACTTCGTAACGCTCGACGAATTCCGGCCGCGCCCCTGTCAATTTCGTTCTTACTAAATGAATTCAAACACCTTTCACTAACTCATTCTGGCTGGCCGATTTTATTTTCAAACTTCGCCTCAGGGCTTCGGGTTCGATCCTATCCCCCCCGGTTTCTCTTATTTAACACCACACACACCTACAAACACCCGGGCTAGTGAATTCTAAAAACGAACTGATCTCTTTCCGTGAACATAAGTCCAAATTTAATTATGGTAATTTTGAAATTACATAGCCGTTACTTTAACCTTTCAGATATATACACTTTTTCTTTAACATTATCGTTTTTTTACATACTTTCTTAATACTTTATAATTTAATAATCCTTTATTTTAATTCGTTATTTCTTCTTTGTTTTGCCGGGTTTTTATCTGCAATTTCCATTTAAGTATGTAAATATTCCTATCTATCAAATATATCAATCTACCTGCACATTCATACCCTGTATGTATATTTACTTATATTTTACTATATGCATTCACTTACATATTACTTGCTTTATTTGGAATTTGCAGATACCGGACATCCTCTCCCCTTAATTTTTTTAGTGTCTCCTCCTGCTGACATTTTCTTAAGTAATAACCTGTACATTTCAGTTGACCTCTTTTTTGCACCTATATTTTTGGCGTCTTTTAACGTCATCTTGTCTGGGTCATTTTGACATTTGCTTTTCTATTTTATATTTTACTCAATCACCATTCAATCTTTTTTTTGTTTTTTTGTTCTTCTTCACTTGTTTTTTTCTCTCTTCTTAACTTATTTTGATTGTCTCGGCAACCGAGTTTAACGCATATCTTATTTTTCTTTTATTAATATTATTGGAATTCTTTTCTCTTTTCCTTGTACCTATTTGTGAATTATTTCACGGATTTGGACTTTTGGATTATTTTGGAGCATCTTCCAATTACGCGATTTCCTTGGATTTTACTTGTGCGAATGGAAATTTAACTAATTTTCTTGGATTTAAATTTTTGGATTTTACCACTATTGGACACTTTACCTTTCACCAGACTATCCATTCACGTGAAATCACCTTTTTCTTCACCCTATTCCGTCTGCTTCACTTTTTGTTATCAAGTAAGTTCTTTGACTTACTTGCAGTTTCATCAAATACTTTTGCAAGCAAAATCCGATCCCGCATTTTGCTAATTCCTACCATCTGATGAGAAAGTATTTCTTCGAAACTCCGCGGATAAAGGACTATCCACTTATTTAGTGTTTCCTTTTCAAATTAAATATATTTTTAATTCTTTTTCAAAATGTTTTTTACATGTTTTATTTACTAATTGCTCTTATTCTATATATATATATATATATATATATATATATATATATATATATATATATATATATACCCACACACACACACATATATATATATATACGATTTTTATTTGTTTTACATAAGCATTAATATGTCGTTACACTTTCATGAGCAAAACAGGTTCATGAACGTGTAGCGACATATTAATAATTGTATAAAACAAATAAATATACATCTAGAACTAATCTCTTTAAAACGTCGTTGGTTGCTGGAAAATATTAACCTGTAATTACACACAAACACACACACACACACACATGTATATACTGCTAGTATATATATATATATATATATATATATATATATATATATATATATACTAGCAGTTCAGCCCAGCTTTGCTCGAGCCCTATGTACTGTTCATAATTTTATGTGCATATGTATATATATATTAAAAAGTTTGACCCATGTCCAGGTAACCTACATCTAAAATTTCAAATGTTTGGACCCCAAATTAGCGGAGAAACTTGCTACAATCTGAAATGATCAACTCTTTTAACTTTGACCTTTTGGCACCCAAATTTTCGCCCCAACACTGATTAAAAGCTTGTCGCATGTCTGAATATCCGTTATGAGTAAATTTTAAACGTTTAGACCCAAAATTGGCGGTGTAGTTTGCTAGACACCGCAAAGGTCAAATCGTTTGAACTTTTACGCCTTGGCAGCTCAAATTTTCTTACCCAACCCCATTAAAAAGCTTCCCCTATCCCTGAATACTATTTATGTAAAATTTTCAAATAGTCAGACAAGAAATTGGTTGAGTAATTAAGTAGAGACCGCAAAGATCAAATTTTTAAAAAAGATTTTGACCTCTTAACATTTATCTTTTTGGCTTATCAAATTATGAAGCTTGCTACATCTTAAATTTCAAGTGTTTGGACCCAAAATTGGCAGAGGAGTTTGATAGAGTTTTCAAAGATCAAATAGTTGAAATTTGACCCCTTGACAGCCAAATTTCTGGCAAAAAAAAACGACTAAAAAGATTTTCTCAAATCTCAATACCCGTTATGTCAAATTTTGAGTGTTTAGACTGAAAATTGACAGAGTAGTTTGGTAGGGAAATGTACACACTCAGACACACACGCACAGACAATTTCACTTATATATATGTGTGTATATATATCCGCGTGGTAGAGGTTTAGGCTTCTTATCACGAGGTGCCGATTACGAATCTCGCTAGATTCAGCCACTCTGATGAGTCGTGGACGACGAAACACGTGTCAGTGGATAATTATATTTAAAAAAAATCATATATATATATATATATATATATATATATATATATATATATATATATATATATATATGATTGCTTTAATAGTTTATTTTACCGACATATCAACACTTTGAAGTTATTTAATGCTGAGATTGATTGGTTTATTGCTTGATTAGTATTTAAAAAAAAATGAGATGTTAGTTTGATTAATGCACACTTTGTATGCTTTGTGTCAAAAATGTATTTTCTTTGTCGTTTATATTTTATTGCATATCTTTGTGGCTTTTAAGTAGAAGCGGTCTTTTAAACTTTTTTCTTGGTAATATTTTTTGCGAATTCGTTACAGACCTTTGCAATTTTTTAGAATATGTCTCACGATATAGAGTTCAGAACATGGAATGCTGATTGAAGCTTCTTTGCCCTTTAGCATGTACGAGCGTGTGAGAGATGAATGTTTCCTATTTGAAGTATTGATATTACTACTTTTTCCTTTCTTGTCATCATCCTATTAGAGGTTTTGTCTTCTGTTTTTTTTTTCTTCGAGATTGAGCTAAATTTGAGTTACCCAAATTATATTAAATGTCGGCATGCTTCTTGGCTGTATCCAAAAACGCTATCGTCACCCGAAGGACTTCTATCAAAACCTTCAATCACATCACAGGTTTTCATAATAATTGCATATTCTAAATTAATTACAAATACTATAGATTATGTTTTAGCAGCGAAAAAAGCACGTTAATTTTAACGTTACTTCTGTTTCTTTTTTGAGGAGTTCATTTTGGAAGGATGTTGTTATTATTGATAGAATGTGCTTACTGGTCTAAGATAAACACTATTTTTTTTTGTGGTAGACATTTATAACAACGAATTGAATGAGTAAACATTGTTTATTGCCGGACTCAAAAAAAAAAAAAATTGTTTGCAATAACAAAAAAAAAAAAAAAAAAAAAATTAATAGATAAATAAATAAAAATAAAATAAAAATAAAAAATAACGTCATAAGTACCCCTTCCCGCTCCCCTCATCTAACTGAAAATTTTCCTTCCTCCCTTTTACATTTCATTTCTCGTTTTAGTTTTTTTTTCTCCCTCTTCGTCTCTTTGCGTTTTTCCACATCTTATATTGTTCCCTTTTCTCTTTTTTTGCTGTTCATTTCTTCTGTCTTGTAAGTCTTTATTTTCATACTTTTTTTTTTATTTTTCTCAGTGTTGCTCTTTTTTTTTTATAATTCTTAGATTTTCTCTATCTCTCCGCCTTTCTTACTCTATTGTCTCCCCTTTCTTGTTTTACTAAGAAGTGAAAAGGAATCTATTTCACATCCTAGCCCCCCCCCCCCCGCTCACCCTCTTCTTCTTTTCTTCTTTGAATTTTACCCCCCCCCACTATTTTGTTCTCATATCTCTCTGTATTTCTCTCTCTACTCCCATTCTCTCTCTTTAAGAAGAGAAAGTGAGCCTATTTCACATCCTTACAATCTATCACTTTTTCTCGGTAACTACTAGGCCCATCAGGATGATATTTTATAGGGACCTTTGTTCTGATACGGTGCAGCGAACCAAGAATTATCGTATCTGTTCAATTCCAAGTTAGGTGGTAATAGAGATGATTATAGATTAGTCAACAATACCACATTTACTCTTATTTTTTTCCTAGAAACTACTGGTCTGATCTGGCTGAAATTTTGTATGGACGTTTGTCATAGGATACCGCGAACTCAGTTTGTTGCACAATTTAGGATTAATAGAGGTTAATAAGAATTAGTATTTAACAAGAAAATGAGCAGAAATTGAACCAAATTCAACAATCTAAGACAGCGGTTATAACTTTGTCTTGTTTTTAACGGATTCAAAATCTAATTCACACATACACGCATATATACATATACTAGCAAAAGTACCCGTCGTTGACTGGGTTCAAAAACATCCTAGAGAAAATGGACTCTGATTTATGAAAGTATGACAGGTTATGAAAAGGAAGGGTTGTAAAGAGATAGCTTCGAATTTCGGGGTATCAAAACCAAAGCAAAATATGATGAAAGTAAAAATAAAATAGATAAACCCCATAATTTATTATACCATACCTGTTCACACTGAAATACTTATCACAATATTCTGTGGATCTATATTAAAAAATCTTGTTAAACTTTGTGACATATTTCCATTCTATGGCGGTCAGGCGCGAACGAACACCCCATAATTTTATAATACCATATTTCTTCAAACTGAAACATAATTATCAAAGTATACTTCCGCAGATAGATATAAAAAGTCTTTATTAAAGTTTGTGCCTATTTCTATTCTATGGAGGCCAGGCGCGAACGCAGACTCCACAATTTTATTATACCATCCCTATTTAAGTTAAAACATACTTATCAAAGTAGTATTATATACATCTATATAAAAAACACTTGTAAACGTTTTTTTTTTAGTTTTAAATTTTTTATTTCCATACTTTGTGGACCAGGCGCGAACGCAGACCCCACAATTTAAATGAATCATCATTATGCCAGATCAAACATACCCATTCCTCTGTCTCGATACATCTTCTATCATTATACGTGATCAGTTTTCTATAATAGTCAACCATATAGGATCCTCTTCGTGACTAGACACACACACAGATGTTTAGCTTTATAATTTATATATATATATATATATATATATAAATATATATATATATATATATATATATATTTGTATTACTGTCTGTTTGTTTGTTCGAAATTTTATTAATATATACAAAGGTTTCCTTACCTTACTCTTTCATTTATTTCTATATTTAGTATGATTTTTGCAAAATATACAATTAAGAGATCATGTCATTTGCATATTACATGAAGAAAAATCGGGTTTATTTAATAACGGTATCTTAATTAATATTTTTAGCAAGAGAATTGTGTTAAGTGTTCCATTTAAAATTGTTATTTAATAAATTTTAAACAATAATTATATTGATAACATATATTTAATTTAATTTATTTGGAATTATTATTTCAACATCGATTTTAAAAAAAAACTTTGTTAGAGTTATTTGCCCCTTGAACTTCCGGACATTTAATTTGTATGTTTTTATAATTCTTTAAATGGCTATACAGAAATCGGTAAATTTTTACGATGTGACCCAGCGTCGTTTAACACCTAAAAAACAACAAAAAGATCTACTGCCCCCACCTCTAAATTCCACAATTTATACTTTTCTTTTTTTTCACGTTTATCTCATCGATTACAAACTTAACTGTCGAATTAAGAAAAAGGTAAATTTTTACAACATGACCCAGTGTCGTTTAACCCCTAAAAATATGAAGACCTGCTTTTCTTGGTCGTAATAGTTTAAACACCCTTTATAAATAATATGAAAATAAATTTTGAAAAGAAAAAAAACAAAGCAAAATTAACATTTTAGAGTGGGGATTACTCTTCTATATAAATTCAACGTAAAATGAGCACCCACTTTTTGGCCACCAAGCATTCAACGAGACATGTCATCTCTAGCATTTTTTCAAGTTACGCGATCGAAAGGGGGAGCAAAACATGATAATTAATTAATTTTTATGAGACCATTCTGCACTTTCACCTAACAATTTTATAAACAAAACGAACACCCAAACATGACAAATTCATTTTTTTTGGAGGAGGGAGGATTACATTAGAAACATAAAATGACGAAAAATTTAATTTAATTGTCTCTGGAATTAATTTTTGGTAGATCATTTTTTTTTAAGGTTCTGCCTCCTCGGCTATATATATATATATATATATATATATATATATATATATATATATATATATATATATCGCCATAGGCATGGAGAATGTGCCTACATAAAAGACGGATTTCCATGTGGCAGGGACATCTCCAGAAATCCTAACCTACTCTATATGTGCTTCCGGGTTGGACTAGCTCACACTGCTGCGTTTATATTTGCACTATATCGCCCCCATAACCGTCGAATTATTATCTTTAAAAGCATATCTGAGAAAATTGACCACGTCCTATCTGTATATCCTTCAGCAAACATTCACGTCTGTGAAGACTTCAATGTTCACAATGTGAAATGATTAACCCACTCAAACGACCGATGATGAGGGGAGGTTCTGTTACGATTTCTCTATTGATTATGACCTTACTCAGATTGTTTATGAACCCAGCCGTGTGCTCGACACTGACAGCCAGTATGCAAGTCACCTAGACCTTTTTCTCACAACTTGCCGTGAGCTATGTTCATCTTCCGTTCTGTCTCCACTGTGATCTTCTGACCACCCCGGACGTACCTCACCATCGATCGATACTCTATGGCTGACTAGGATAGCTTCCGTATATTTATATCAGATGTACCTCTGCGTTCCATGTTTAAAAAGGATCTGTCCTCTATAGTATCAGACCTGACGAAATGGTTGACTGTAGGTATAGATGGATTCATACCCTTGAAACAGTTCCAGCAAAAACCTAACAGCTAGCCATCGTACTTTCCAGAATGCGCTGCTACCATTGCGCACAGAAATCACGTTTTCATTGCTTCCAACGTACTGAAACTAAAGCTGCTTTCAGGACCGCCAGCAACCACTGTAAAAAAATGATAAAGAACGCGAGAGAGTTGTATGCTCAGTCTGTCAAGTTCAAAGTAGCTGGGCAGTGGCTTGGTTCCCACCAAATCTGGCAAATAGCAAACAGTATCCTGAACAGAAGCGTGCATTCTATCCCAACCATCATCAACGGACCTGAGGTTGTCTCATCAGCATCAGACAAGGCCAAACTATTTGCCAAGAACTTTGCAGCTAACTATACCCTATGCGACGAAGGCCATCAACTTCCCATATTTCCTCCTATAACAGACAACACACTATGCAACATACAAATATATGTGCATGGGGTCGCCAAACTAATCAAGAACCTTGATTCCAGTAAAGCAACTGACCCTGACGACATTCCAATGATAGTGTTGCAAAAGCTCCAACCAGAACTGTCCCCATACTTACAAAACTGTTTAAGCGTTGCCTTAAGGAGAAGTGCTTTCCAACATCCTGGAAAACCTCGTCAGTATGCCCTGTATTTAAGAATTCAGAGTCATCCCCCTCTCAGTACAGACCAATAAGTCTCCTGTGTGTCATGAGTAAGCTGCTGGAATCCATATTAAGCAGTGACATGCAATATGATTTCCGTTCTGCTCAATTATTAAATCATTTCTCTCTGATAGGTTCATAAGAGTACCAGTTGGCGAACAGAAATCAGAAGCCCTCGTTATTAATGCTGGGGTCCCTCAGGGGTCCATTCTGAACCCAACTCACTTCCTGATCACCGTAATGGTCTTACAAATCCCATCCTTACAGCATTCGTAGACATTTTTGCTGACCACACTACAATCTATGGTAGCACATCAAAGACCGTAAACGACCAAGTTCTCTCTGATTTTTTCTCCTCTGATCTTGAGCGCGTGGTACAATGGAGAAAAGGTTGCTGGTTACTTTTAATGCATCTAAAACCAGGCTTCTATCTTTACATCATCAACGCTCTGATGCCCATCTGGCACCAATTTAAATGAATGGCTTTCGTCTTAGGGAGGTTTCATGTGTTGACAAGCTTCTGGGCTTGACCTTACTTCCGATCTGAAATAGAACACATATATCAAATCCTTCTACCGCTCCAGTAGATATCTCACTGCTGATGCAATTCTCTACCTATATAAAAGCCAGGTACGACCAATGATGGAGTACTGTTGCCACATCTGGGCTTGAGTTGCTAGAAGCAGCTCATCCTGACAGAGTTAAAAAAAAGACTTCGTAGCTTTGTGAAGGATGCCCTTTTCTCTTCACTGCAACCTCTTTCCCACAGAAGAGACGTAGCGGGTCTGTCTCTGCTTTTTCGTTATTTTCATGGCAGGTGCTCGTCTGAACTTCAATCTATGCACCCCCCTCACCAAACTTGCACGAAAAACACTCGTCTAGCCAGAACCGCTACCAATAGTTTCCCACACTCTTTATCTGTGCCTAAACCTAAATGTAGATTCCATGAGCGGAGCTTCTTTCTTAGAACTTCACGCATTTGGAATTCACTTCCGTTGGCCTGCTTTCCAGCTGACTGCAGTGAAATTGTCTTCAAGCCCAATGTAAACAAGTTCTTAATGAACCGTCCTCCTATGTAACCCAACTTACAAAAATTCCACTACTTATGTTTACTACGCTATAATCACATTGACTAATGTATACCCATTAACTCTTATCCTCGAGTGGCCTCCGGGCCTTGATAGATGGTTCTTCCTGTATATATATATATATATATATATATATATATATGTGTGTGTGTGTGTGTGTGTGTGTGTGTGTTCACATTGCACTGAAGCTATACATTTTTCTTTTCATTTGAAACATGTTAAGATTGAAGAATAAAAAGAAAGAAAAAAGAAAACGGTATTGGAACTTTTTTATCTGGTGTAATTTTCTCTGGCGACACCGTATTTAATGCCTTAACATGTTTGGCACCAGACCTTTATGATGGGTCAAACCTTTTTTCGACAACACTCTATTTCAATGTACAACCGTATCCGCCACTTATAATGGACACTTCTCTGACACCGTTTACAATAATGATCTTTGTGCTGAAACGCCTTATGTTGACTAGGATTATGACAAGAGAATATCCTTTTCATTCTTTGGACTCTCGAGTTTGTATTCGTTATTATCTTATATGCTTTTATATTGAGTGATGTGGTTCTCGGTTTATTAATTGTATCTAATTGTGTCGGATATATACTCGAGAGTCAAAACAATGATAAGAATATTCTGTTGTCATAGCCCTAATGTTGACTTCCATTAAACCCTTGTTTTATAGATGGCAAAATACATATCGACCGCATGTGATTGATACGCGTGAATACTCAGGTTTCAACCTGCACTTGTTCTTTTTTGCACCGCGGTTCTACAGCCTCGACAAAGAGAGTTATTTTATGGCAAGAAATAAGGTAATCCATGACTATTTTTACCACTTGAACACCCAACTTCTGATTATCACGTCTATCAGCTTCTAAGACTTCTCTCTCATTCACTCCTTGGAAGATAATATTTAATATGACATCTATATATAGAAAAGCGAAAATATGTGTATGTATGTATGTATGTATGTTCGCTTTTTGTGTATGTCTGCGAAAGGCTTTTTCCGAGGCTCGCTCCTTCTTAAAATTGTTTATATCACGCCTAAATGATAATATCTATGACTTAACAACGGGGGTCGCGTGTGTATTTAATTTGCCCGACTTTTACCAGCTCGCCGCGTTTTCGAAAAGCGAAAAGCGGGTGAAACAGTAACTGGCTTGCAGCGCACTTCCTCGCACCTGTATATTTTACTTTATAAACCTTATTTTAACACATCAGTTCTCGTGGACGAGATGGTTAGGTGGCTGACTTTTTTTTCACCTTCGTGTCAAGGATTCGTGGTTCAATCATAAATTCCTAGTAAAACTTTTTTTTCTTTCACACACACCTCCAAACACCGGAACAACACCGGGTACCCCCCGCTAGTGATATATAAAATGGAGAGCAGACATTAGTGTCAAAGACAGAATGCATTAATATTCTAATAAAATAGAAAGGCACACCTGTTAACAGGTCCAAAGGTAAACGTAAGAAGAATACAGAAAACATAAAAGGTAATATTGAATCGTGTTTGAATATATGGTTAGGTGGCAGTCTTAGTCATTTAGAACTGCTTTAAAGCTTTACCGCTCACCCATTTTTCGATCAAATTTCAAAATGTTATTACAGTTTATACAGCACCCTCTCAGCTTTATTGTGAAATTTCTTTTTCAATTTTCGTTCAGTAAAACAAAAGTTATGATGAATTTTCTGGCGTTCAAAATTGTAAAAATATGTAAGGAGGCGAACGACGTTTTTTATGATTGGTTTCCATAGCAACCACGTCGCTTCAGCGCCTACTGTTGCTACTAATTCGAAAAGAGAAGTAACAAGTGAAACAGAGAGAATAAAAGCATGAAAGGGAGATAATTGGGGGAGATTTTATTTAAAGCAGATGAGTGCCGTACATTGTTATTACATATGGGTGTAAAAAATAAAACTTAAATTAAATAAAGAACAAGTGAATTTATTGGAAGCCTGGAAAAATCATGGATTACAATAGAAAAATGCGAGCATGAAAGCTAATATCGTTTAGCTTAAATATGGAAACGTAAAGGACTAGTTGTAAAAACTGGAAAAGAAAAGGACAAGATATACTAGTAAAGAATATGATAAATTTATAACTTAAAATATTGCAGCATTAAGAATTTTTTAAATTCAATTCATAACATTTTATAATCATTTCTAAATGCTGCAATATTTTAAGTTGCGCATTTATTTTATTTGTTCCACTAGAATATCTTGTTCTTTTCTTTTCCAGTTTTAACAACTAGTCCTTTACTTTTCCATGTTTAAGCTTAACCATATTACTTTTCATACTCATATTTTTCTATTGTAATAAAGAATAGGTTAATTTGCTAATAACATAGAAAGACACATGTGCTACCTGGGTCAAAGGCAAACGTGTGAGGAATATACGAAACATGGAAGGTAGTTCTTAATGTGGCATGTTATATAAAGAGCGAATAGACACTAGTACCAAAATAAAGAATACGTTAACGACCCAATAAAATAGAAATACACGCGTGTTACCAGCATCGAATACAAACGTAAGCGGAATATACAATTTCTCAATAAAAATTGATATATATTTTTGCATGGATAGATTTTGTCGTTCGTTCTTTTTGCATTGCCTCTCTGGCGATGCCTATATATGACAGAGAAGAAAAAAAGCATCAATATGCACATATTTAATAATAAAAAGCATTCGTCGCCTAAAGACCGTCAGCACGAGTTTTAGAATATCGCCGTTTTAGAGTTATTCCATTTCTGAATAAATATATAAAGTATCGAATCAATTCTAATAAAAGATTCTTGCTAGAAATTCATAGATATTTATGCTGATGACACTACTATCTATGGTAGCACATCTGAGACCGTAAACGACCAAGTTCTCTCTGATTCCCTCTCCTCTGATCTTGAGCAAGTGGCACAATGGGGAAAGAGGTGGCTTGTTACTTTTAATGCATCTAAAACCAAGCTTTTATTTTTACATCATCAACGCTCTGATCCCCATCTGGTATCAATTGAAATAAATGGCTCTCGTCTTGGGGAGGCCTCATGTTTTGACAAGCCTCTGAACTTGACCTTTACTCTTGATCTTAAATGGAACACATACATCAAATCCGTTGCCAAGGCCGCTGGAAAATGGTGGGATCCTTCTATCGATACATTAGATATCTCACTGCTGATGCAATTCTCTCTATATATAAGAGCTAGGTACGTCGAAGGATGGAGTACTATTGCCACATCTGGACAGGAGCTGCTAGAAAGGACTTATCCTGCCTTGATAGAATTCAAAATAGACTTCGTAGCCTCGTAGGGGATGTCCTTTTCTCTTCCCTGCAATCTCTTTCCCATAGAAGAGATGTTGCGAGGTTGTCTCTGCTTTATCGTTATTTTCATGGCAAGAGCTCGGCTGAGCTCCAATCTATGGCCCCCTTCCTTGCCAGACTTTCACAAGAAACACCTTTCTAGCTGAAAACACTATCAATAATTCCCCTCACTCTTTATCTGTGCCTACACCTAAATGTAGATCCCATGAACAAAGCTTCTTTCTTAGAACTGCACGGCTGTGGAATTATCTTCCGTTTTCCTACTTTCCAGCTGACTACAATATGGTTGTCTTCAAGTCTAACGTAAACAAGTTTTTGATGAACCGTTCCATATAAGTTATCAAATTTACCAAATTTCCATTATAAACGATTACTATATTGTCCAATTTCTACTGTCCACTCTTTAACCCTTATCCTCGAGTGGCCTCTTGACCATAATAAATTGTGATGCCTATGTAAAAAAAAAGTTCACGATTTTGGCGAATTGTTTTTTGAATTAAATGTCTACTATTAACTCTTCATCTGTTCGGTTCGATCTAAACTCTAATATGTGGTCATGCGGTTTGATAATTCTTTTCTTTACGCAGGAATCACCACTTATCAAGACCCGGAGGCCACTCGAGGATAAGGGCTAATGGGTATACATTAGTCAATGTGTTTATAGCGTAGTAAGCATAAGTAGTGGGAATTTTGTAAATTGAATTACTTAGGGAGGGCAGTTCATCAAAAATTTGTTTACGGTGGACTTGAAGTCAATCAGATTGTAGTCAGCTAGGAAGGAGGTAAATGGAAGAGAGTTCCACAGGCGCGCAGATAAAGAGTGTGGGATATTTATAGTGATTTTGGCTAGACGAGGGTTTTTCGTGAAAGTTTGGCCACAGATGGGCATAGATTTAAGCTCAGATGAGCACTTGCCATGAAAATAACGATAAAACAGAAACAGGCTCACAGTTATGAGAAAAGGGGCATCCCCCACTAAGCTACGAAGTCTATTTTGAACTCTGTCAAGGCAGGATAAGCTGCTTCTAGCAGCTCCTGCCCAGATGTGGCAACAGTACTCCATCGTTGGCCGTGCGTGGCTTTTATATAGGTAGAGAATTGCATCAGGAGTGAGATATCCACTGGAGCGGTAGAAGGATCCTACCATTTTTCCAGCAGCCTTGGCAACGGATTTGGTGTATGTGTTCCATTTTAGATCAGTTTAGTGTGTTTTGAATAAAATATTGTGAATTTAATTCTACAATATCTTGCCCTAGCACTACACGTAAGGTTGGAGCAGTGGAAAAGTGAACATGCTATAGTTATGGGGTAAAATGAAAACGGGAAAATCCTTTTTTCTTTCTTTTTCTGGACTTGCAACAAATCCTCTGTTATCTTCAACCATTCGTTCTATTTCTAAGCTCTCCAACAAAAAACTCCACTCAACATCCGTGCTTTAGAATTCGTCCCTTTTACCAGTTACTAATTGTGCGCATATGCAGATTAATAAGCGACCTACAAAATTATGCTGGTCATTTCTTCTTTTCTACATCTTCTGCTGTCATTTCACAGGCTAAGCACACACGAGATCGTTTGTGAGAGTGATGAGTTCTATTACAATTTATCACATTTCAAATTAATTCTTGGTAAAATCCCCGAAAATCCAAACCGTTGAGAGGAACTCTTAGAGTTTTAGATTTTCCCCTTTAACATTTTGTCTCATA
This sequence comes from Euprymna scolopes, assembly GCF_053919585.1. Lineage (NCBI taxonomy): Eukaryota > Metazoa > Mollusca > Cephalopoda > Sepiida > Sepiolidae > Euprymna > Euprymna scolopes. Next base: position 70,358,375 of record NC_136512.1, read on the forward strand.
CCGTTGGGGTTATATTTTCTTTCATTTATTCGTCTAGAGTTATGACCACATTGTAGGATGTCACGTCATCGGAGGAAGTACAGCGCGGACGCGCGTTTGGCAGCAGCAGCAGCAGCAGCAGCAAAACAGCAACGTATACAAATGACCGAGCCGAGTGCGAGGTGGCGTAGAGCAAGAAAGAAAAAGATAATATTAAAAAAAAACGTGGTATGAGAAAGGCAGCTACACACGTGGCCAGAAGCGACAGAAAAAGACTTGACCTAAAAAGACAGAGTACCACATGTTCGGCACGGTAGAGTCTTGCTAAACATATTGGAGTACGAGAGGACTTTTCAACAAAGAGACAAGGCGTTATTCTGGAAAGTACCTGTAAATAAATGTCTGTTGTTTCAACTGAAAAAAAAAAGTGAAGTCTTTCTTTGTGTTTGTTTCCTCGCGATTGTCTACATACAACGTTTGAGTCCCGAGTTATGGATATACCGACCGCTCTACACGTGACTGAGAAACGAGTTCTTCTGACTTTTTGGTTTTACATTGCAAGATAAACAGACGCTTTTTTTAGGGCTCAACAGACCCTACGAAGGTAGGCCGGGAGATTACAAGTTATTTACACATGCATTGTTGTACAAAAAGAAAAAGAAGTAAATAATGTGTTTTATTATTATTATTTTTAAATTCCTACAATTTTACAGTAAACCGAAAGGAAATAATAAAATGACGCTAAGACACAAAATAATTTGCCATGTGTCGACGTGACAACAGAACAAACAGCTGTAGCTAGGGATTTTACCCTTAGTTCCAAAGTCACTAGAAGAAGTTTATATAAAATAATTTTATAAAAGAAACAGCAGTTTCTCTAGCGTGCAATGTAGAATAACATATTTTGAACTAAGTTACTGCATGGAAGCATGTGAAGCTTCCTCCCGGGCGATTTCACGGGTTTGACCTTTGAGAACTCTACCAAACTCCTCCGACAAATTTCGGTCTAATCACTTGAAATTTTAGATATAGGTTCCTTGGACATGGATCTAACTTAATAACTTGATTTGATCCCCAAAGCAATAAATGGTAATAGGGGTCAAAGTTGAAACAATTGACCGTTTTTTTTTGCTCAGCATACACCTCCAAACACCCGGGCAACGCAGGGCACCCATGCTAGTATATATATATATATATATATATATATATATATATATATATATATATATATATATATATATATATCTTATGCATGACGAAATTTAACGGGAATGAAACGCAGAATATTCTGTGGAGCTTAATTGACATATATATCTTCATAACTTACTACGTAGCTCTACCTATGTATTGAGCACTGTTGAAGTAAATACTAAAAAAATTACGTATATTTATTCCTGTGCTTAAATGCAGTAGTCATATATATATATATATATACATATATATATATATATATATATATATATACATACATATATATATATATATATATATATATATATATATGCACACACATATGTAAATATAAATATATATCCAGCAATCAATCCAGTGCGGCCGCAGCCGAGATTGAACTCACTACACGAGTTTGTAGTGACATTCAAAACTTGTCGGTAGCTTAATACTTGATGCTTCGCTAGGGCTATCAAGGGTATTATTTTTTATCTTGGCGCCATCACTAGATGGGTTGCTTACCACGGCTTAAGAGGGTTCCATCTACCCCCCAGAGAAGGATAGACTGCGCCAGTTTCTCAACCTGTTTTTTCCCCCGCGGTACGTACAATACCTCGCCTTCCTAAATGGTCACCAATCTAGTACTGTCCAGGCAACGTTGCTTAACTTCGGTGGTCTGCCGAGAACCGCTGTATCAACGTGATTGTGCCGTGTGTGTGTCTGTGCGTGTAATCTACTTAACCACAACACACACGCATGCACACACATACATACATGATGATTGCAACGTCTTGTCAGCCGAGTGCCACTCCTTCAGACATTTAAAATCCATGAGCTCAAATGTCTGAGGGAGTATCTATACAAATATGATGTTACAGAGTCTTAGCTTTGTACGACAGCTAAGTCTCTCTCTCGGTTCAAAATGTTGAGATCAAGCAACAAGCAAGAGCAAGATAGCCAGCAACAAATTAAACTTCAGACCAGCTTAATGCGGGTACTGGTCTTCCGCTTTATGGTTTTTTAAATCAGAGATTGTCTTCTCCTAGAAAGGTTGCCTTCACCACGGCTTACGGGAGCCCTCTCTACCCCACATACATACATACATACATACATACATACATACATACATGCATGCATAAATACATACATACATACGATCCTTTCCAACCCCGAATAACAATCTTTATATATATATATATATATATATATATATATATATATATATATATATATATATATATATATATACTAGCAACAGCCTACAGAAAATGGACTCTGTATGATAGGTTATGAAAAGGAAGGGTTGTAAAGAGATAGCTTCTGATTTGTGGGTATCAAAACCAAAGCAAAATATGATGAAAGTAAAAATAAAATAGATAAACCCCATAATTTATTATACCGTACCTGTTCACACTGAAACACTTATCACAATATTCTGCGGATCTATATTAAAAAACCTTGTTAAACTTTGTGACATATTTCCATTCTATAGAGGTTAGGCGCGAACGAACACCGCATAATTTTATTAGACCATATTTCCTCAAACTGAAACATAATTATCAAAGTATACTTACGCAGATAGATATTAAAAGTCTTTATTCAAGTTTGTGCCTATTTCCATTCTATGGAGGCCAGGCGCGAACGCAGACTCCACAATTTTATTATACCATCCCTATTTAAGTTAAACCATACTTATTAAAGTATTCTTATGTACATCTATATCAAAAACACTTATAAACGTTTTTTTTTAATTTTCAAATTTTTTATTTCCATACTTTGTGGACCATGCGCGAAAGCAGACCCCACAATTTTAATGAACCACCGTTCTACCAGATCAAACATACTGTGTCTCGATACATCTTCTATCATTATATGTGATCAGTTTTTTAAAATAGTCAACCATATAGGAGCCGATTCGTAACCACACACACACACACACACACACACACACACACACACACACACACACACACACACACACACACACACACACACACACACACACACATTCAGCTTTATATTATAATATATATATATATATATGTTGTGACTTGGTAGATAATACTTTTAAATATACAGCATTTTGTAGGGGCCAATGTGTCATTATTTTAAATTATTACGAATTATAATTACCCCCTTCTCTCCCTTCGGGATTATTTCGTATTACTCCTGTCCTACTACATCGATATAATATACTAATAACACTTTGACCTGAAACCTGATGGAATTTTGGTGAGTATTATCATTAAGTAGTCCTTCTGTTATTGACAGACAGTATCTCATCCTCCCTGCTCCATCTCCCCTTCTCCCTCTCTCTTTCTAACTCGCTCTCTGTGTTTCTCTCTATCCCCCCCCCTTTTCTCTCTTTCCTCTCTTATCCGTTTCGTTCTTTTTCCATCTCTAATTTGAAATTATGGAAGGAATTATCAGGAAATAGATTTTCTCGTATTGACAGACCATCTCCTCCCACTACCTTTGTCTCACTCTTTCTCTTTGTTTCCCCCCTCTCCCCTCTCTTTGATTTTCTTTTTCTCCCCTCTTTGTTTCTCTCTCTCTCTCTCTCTCTCTCTCTCTCTCTCTCTCTCTCCCTCTTACTATCTCTCCCCTTCCTCTGTCTTCCTCTCCTCATACATTTTCTTCTCCCCCTTTCTCTCTCATTCTGTTTCACACTTTGTCTTTTTTTTTCTCCACCCCTCTTTCTATTTCTCCATCATCCCCCCTCCTCTCTGCTTTTCTCACAAACTTTATATCATTATCTTTATAGCTATACAAAAAAAAAAAAAGAAAAAAAAAAGACGAATTGTTAATATACACACCGAATGTTTGTTTTGTGGCTACCAAACAATAATAAAAATTAAATAAACATACTTATCTATTGTATATTACGGACAATATTAAATTAACGTAGTTTCGACAACAACAAAAAATTTCTACAAATAACTACAGCAGATAAAAACAAAATGGCTGACAGTTTTTTTTTTTAATTCCAGCGTCTACCATTCGTCTGTTTCTATTTCGACGATATCATGTTATTTTTTTTTTCAATTTTCTTATAATTAGTTCTAGATGAAATAGGCCATCCTAACGGATCCCAGACATTCAACCGCTATCTTATACATTTCAACCGACACATCTTTTTAATATTCTGACCACCCTCCTTTAAGTGCAATATATTGTATCTCTCTTGCACTTAGCTCACCGGGTATATTTACCAGGAAGTTTGTGAAATTCTTTTTTGCGAATCCGGTTGCTCCTATAATTACTGGGATGATGGAGATCTTCCCAAGATTCCAGTTTCTTTTCTATATCGTTCATAAACCCTTAGCATTTCGTTATATTTTTCCTTTTTGCTCTGTTTAACCCAGCATCATTGAGGATACTAACTTCTACTATGGTTGTTACTTTCTCCTTCCTGTTTCGTATCGCTACATCCGGTTTAATAGCTCCGTTTTCTAGGTATCCAGCTGGAGGATTCATATAGTGGATTGTGTACTGCTTATTTTTAACTGTTTCTTCTCGTGTATTTTCGCAGGACTTGCTGCTACATTCCATCTTCAACAATTTACAGATTGTCCAGAAGTCATTTGAGTTTCATTTTTAGCACGCTTTGTAATAGTCTGCTAGCGGGACCTGTGGAAATTCCACAGCGGATTCTTTCATATGTAATATACTGATGTTGGTATTTTTGTAGATGTTCAGCGTGAATGAAGATGCCCTGATATTATTGTAGCTCTTTTGTTAAAACTGCAAAAGTATTTACTGTAACTAGCAGAGACGTCCGGCGTAGGCCGGTCGTAAAATACGCTTAAATATGATATTTTAATTCATGCAGGTTTTGTATATATCATTATGGAGTCAATGTTCTATCGATTCCTTTATATTATGAAGTTGTTATTTCAAAAATAAAAAAGTATATCCATATGATTTGGGTGCATCCGCTTTAATCGAAACCGAAACCAAAACTTATGAAGAAATATATATATATATAACTTGAGAGTTCCTTTTAGCTATAATCGAAACCGAAACCAAAACTTTTGTACGAATTCTTAGTAAAATTATTTATTACAAAAAATGTAAGGTCATAACAATTAAACGACAGTCGCTCGGAAGGAAAAAGATGTAAGCGTGACATACAAAATAACACGCACGCTATCGTATTAATATACAGATAACCGTTTTCTAAGCCAAGTATATTTTAATAAAAGTTTAAACTTTAAATTCTATTAGTATATCGGTCCGCCATTAACTCATTAACTGAAATAAATTGCTTTTAAAAGCAATTGCTCTTAAGAAAATACTATCTTACTTTCTAGTTATAAAATAATTGGAAGTAAAAAGTTGGAGTGTGAGGCCATTTAGGATGACAATTGTTTTGTTTTTTTTACATAGGCATAACCACATTATCAAGGCCAAGAGGCAACTCAAGGATAAGGGTTAAAGAGTGTACAGTAGAAATTAGACATTATAGTAATCATTAGTAATGAAAATTTGGTAAAGTTGATAACTTATATGGAACGGCTCATCAAGAACTTATTTACGTTAGACTTGAAGACAGCTATATTGTAGTCAGCCGGAAAGCAGGAAAACGGAGGACAATTCCACAGGCGTGCAGTTCTAAGAAAGAAGCTTTGTTCATGGAATCTACGTTTAGGTTTAGGCACAGATAAAGAGTGGGGGGAATTATTGATAGTGTTTACAGCTAGACGAGTGTTTCTTGTGAAAGTTTGGCGAGGGGGGACCATAGATTGAAGCTCATTCGAACACTTTCCATGAAAATAACGATACACCAGACACAAACTCGCAACATCTCTTCTGTGAGATAAAGGTTGCAAGGAAGAGAAAAGGACATCTCCTACGAGGCTACGAAGTCTATTTTGAACTCTATCAAGGCAGGCCAAGTCCTTTCTAGCAGCTCCTGCCCAGATGTGGCAACAGCATTCCATCCTTGGACGTACCTGGCTCTTATATAGATAGAGAATAGCATCAGCAGTGAGATAACTACAGGATCGATAGAAAGATCCCACCATTTTTCCAGCGGCCTTGGCAACAGATTTGATGTACGTGTTCCATTTAAGATCAGGAGTAATGGTCAATACAGCAGAGAGATACACCGTTGCCCGGGATTAAATTATTTTTATCATCATAGAAGTCGGCAAAATCGCCCGTATTTTAAATCAAATAGATTGATGGCCTACTCTAGTTGTGGACCCACCGCGGTGCACCATGAAAGTTTCATATGCCCCTTCCCCCGCAGTGCCTTGATTAATAATACATAGTAACCTACATTGCTCTACAGAGAACCAACTGTTGATTTTATAAAATTATTTTTACAAGGGGCGTGCAATAAGTAATGCCCCTGACCCACTTCCAGTTGTCTGATTGAGCTGAAATTTTGCATGTGCAATGAATTATATCTCTACGGGTTATGTGGCAAATTACAGCTTTGAACTAATTGTGTTTTTTGTTTTACAGGTGTTTGAACTGAGTCAGGTGTGAAATGGAGCCTGTTGAATGTCGAGCAGTAATCCGGTCTTTGTATTTGAAAGGACGCACACCACAGGAGACTTTTCATGAAATGAAAGAAACCTGTGGTGATAATGCCCCATCATATGATCTTGTAAAACGCTGGCATCGTGAATTCAAACATGACCGGAAGTCTGTGGAAACAGCTCCCAGGCTTGGTGCCCCCCTTTCTGCCATTGATGAGGCATCTGTCCGTCAAGTTGAAGCTGCCATTATGGAAGATCGGCACATTACTATTCGCCAAATAGCCCAAGATGTCAAGATTAGTACACTATTCCAGAAGCGAAAACGCGTCGATTGCTCGAGGATGAATTTGGAGATGTGCCAAGAAGATGAGTCAAAGTTTTTCAAAAGACTGATTACACAGGATTAAACCTGGGCCCATCACTATGATCCAGAGACCAAAGCTCAGTCAATGCAGTGGAAGCACTTGAACTCACCACCTCCAAAGAAGGCAAGGATGCAGCCCTCTGCTGGCAAGGTCATGCTCACAGTTTTCTGGGATCAGGACAGAGTAGTGATGACAGATTTCCTGGCAAAGAGTACCACAATTACAGGAGCCTATTATGCTTCAGTTTTGAGGAAATTAAAGGAAGCTATCAAAATCAAGAGGCGGGACAAGATCAGCAAAGGTATCCTCTTCCCGCAGGACAACGTTCCGGTCCACAACTCGCATGTAGCAAGATCAGAAGCACGGGCGTGTGGTTATGAAATTTTCCCCATCCTCCCTACTCTCCTGACCTTGCACCCTCTGACTTTCACCTCTTCCCAGCCATGAAGTTGTTTTTGAAAGGAAAGCGTTTCCCAGATGATGCAGCCTTGATTTCTGAAGTCACGTCATGGTTGGAGGACCAACCTGGGGATTTCTACAAAAACAGTCTCCAGAGCTGCATCAAACAATGGGAGAAATTGATAACTCTGGGTGGTTCCTATGTAGAGAAAGACTAATAACTGTGCCAAGTTTTGTTGCTCTACTGGCATGGGAAGTGGGTCAGGGGCATTACTTATTGCACTCCCCTCGTATATAATGGCTTGAATTAAAGTTTAAAACGTAAAAGTCAAGTGTCATGGTGCAATTGTGCTATAAACAGACGCATTCATTTCGAACGCGACCCTGTTTTAGAAAATAATTCACTGTTGATTTTATACGTTGGGTTCTTCTGCTTGTGCGGTAATAAAAATTCTCAAATACATTTGATATGTTAGGCTGTTCCATCTTTAATCGAACTTTTTTCATTTATCGATTTTTGGTACTTATCAGAGTCATTCCGATACAAAACCTATCTAAGAGCACTCTTAGACACAGAGTATATTTGTGTGAAATTTAAAAAATCGTCTCAGCCGTTTCTTGAGTCGTTGGGAACGAACCTACATACACAGACACTACACATACGTAGATACATACACTGACATACACACAGACACACACAGACAAAATGTCTTTTATATATACATAGAGATCGGAGTATAAAAGCTGATACAAACAAAGAATATATTCTGAGTCCTTAGAGAACGAACTCACACACATTGACGCACATAGACACTGACGCGCACACACATAAAAAGTGTCTTTTTATATTTAAGTAGAGATTGGAATATAAAATTATTTTTAGCGAAGAATATAAAGAATATAAACGGGAATGCGTGCAAAAATGGAAATAAAAATAAAATAAACAGTTTCTTAGGTTTAAAAATTTACAAAACGAAATTTTGTAACAAAATATCTGATTTTGTTTAAAGCTTCCGGTGAAAATTTGACCAGTTCACCGAGTCTGACTTGTTTAGATATATTTTGATAACCTTATCAAAGCATAGCTTCACATCTCTTGTTTACTTCTCCAGTTAGATAGATAGACAGATAGATATACAGCTAAACAGATAAATAGATAGATAGATACACCGATAATTAGATAAACTGATGGATAGACAAACAGATACTTTACTAATCTGTTTGCCATGTATATAGCAGGAAATGAAATGAACCATCAAGAGAATAGAAGGGTCACCAGGTAGCAAACAGAGTTTCGTAAATTTAAAATTTACGAAACAAAATTTTATAACAAAACTTTCATACAAGAGATAAAACTTTAAACGCAATTTTCATGTTAGGAAATGCTCATAGTGATAAATGTATGACAATATTTGGCAGCGTGGCATTGTGTGTGCATGTAAGTTGGTTTACCTTGTTCTTTTTAGTGCGTGTCTAGGTGTGCGTGTGTTGATGAAGGCTGAATTATGAGTCATTAAGTCCTTTCCGCTTCCCTCGATTAAAAGACACGAGGAGGTAGGGAGTTGAGCAAATGGAAAAAAATATATGATAACTTTATCGCAATATATATAGACACAGTAGAGGTGACATGACCACATCCATAGACACCAATAGACCCACATAGAGGGACGATCACAGCTGCACACACACATATACACATACATAGAGACACATAAAATCACTAATAATATGACATAAGCGCAACAGACGAAAATTCACCGACCTGTAATACAACAAAATTATTATATGAAATGAGCTTCCAAATCTGTTATTTTTTAATGTGCGATGATTTATTAAGAAGTTAAAAGCTATTATAAATGGCTTCTGCCAGCTGAATTCCATCGGGGTCACCAGTTTGTGGTGTGGTTCCTGGCTTGGATAGTGCCATGTAGGACGATTTTTGCGTCTTTGTGTGTACACTATCTTCGTCTAAAATGATGCTACAAAACCAGAGATCGTGTCACAAACTAACGATCCCGATGTGATTCAACCAGCACACGCATTCTATTCGGCATTTTAAATGCTTCCAAATTGCTTTACATATTTGGAGGCTCACGAGATAATTTATGCTTTATATGCAACTAGTAAAAAAATCAAAATGACTGTGTTTTTTTTTTTTGGGGGGGGAAGCCGAACTGCATTTGATGAGCATTTAAACAGAGAATAATTTTATACTTTTCGTATCAATCTAGTTTCAATTAATAGTAAGTAAATATATAATACGTATATGCGAGAAAAACAGAAACACTAAAAGTCGTCACAGCCCCTTTAAGAAACTCGTTTCTTATCGTCGAGCACTTTTCAGTCGGTCAAGTTAGCTATCATGCATAGATCATCGTATAACGATGAGATCACTGTCTGACTGACGTAAAGAACATTTAAAATTAAAATGTTTAAATTCAACGTTATTTCACGTGGTTAATGCTAGCCGATTTGATACGGTCTTTGCTAATCGAGCCAGAGATGTCTCGTGTTGCCGAGTTCGAATGCACTGAATATTCCCGAAAGGATGAAACACTAGTGTCTGTAGGTATTTAATTATTATAGTAAAAAATAATTATATATATATATATATATATATATATATATATATATATATATATATATATATATATATATATATATATATATATTAGTGTTGAGAAGATTATTCGGAATCATGGATCGGAGAAAATTCGTGGATATCTCCGGATGCCCAAAACGATTCTTTTAATTAGCCTTTTATTTGATTTTGTTAAAAGCAACATCTTCTGCTACTGATAGTAATGATAAAATGTGAATATTTATTGATTTTAAAGAAAACTAAAATCAATAGGTCGTGCCGCACAGGTGTGTTTGCACGTTTGAGAAAATATCTACGCGTTTAAAATGTGTTTTTACGGTAATTAAAATAACAATTTTATATTTAAATCTATAGAGATTTAGAAAAATATCGGAATAGGGAATCTTGTTTGGAATCGGTCATTGTATCGCATCCCTATCTTGGGTTGAACATATTGGGTTGAGAATATTGAGCAACTTGGATTGAGCATATATATATATATATATATATATATATATATATATATATATATATATATATATATATATATATATATCAGTGATGTCGGCGATTCCAATATTTTTCCCGATTCTGATACAATTAGCTATTACGATTCCGATTCTTTATAAATTTCTATATATTTAAATATAAAATTGTTATTTTTTTCCGCAATTATCATAGAACACATATTAAATGTGTATATATTTTCTCAAACCTAAAAACACGTGGTAGTTTAAAATCAATCAATAGATAAATGATTTTATCATTACTTACAAGCTGTGAACGATTTTGTGTCAAAACAAATCAAATAAAAAAGGTAATTAAAGAATTGGATATCGGAAAATATGCACAAATTTGTTCGATTCTGATAAATCATCCCAACACTAATTAGTCCCTGCGCGAAAGAGCACGACGCAAAATATTTTAAATAATAATAATAATAATAATAATAATAATAATAATAATAATAATAATAGAATAACAATAACAAAGACTTTCGCTCGCGAGGACTACTATTGAGCGTAACCAGTTATACAGCCCTTTTGAAATTTTCATCTCTATTTTTCTCGTTATTTACTGAATATTTTTAATGAAACCTATATGAAATATGTTCCTTATTATATTGTAAAGATTTTCTATTTCCGAAAGAAGTTTTTTAAAAATCAATCTAAAAAAGTTATTTTAAAGTTTTTGTTAAAAAAAAAAAAATCAGATTTTCTCATTATTCAGACATGTATGACAAAGAGGGAGTTGCAAAAAAAAAGAGTTGTGGTGTGAGGAGAAATACAAACTGAAACAGAGAGAATATTCAGACCTGTAATAATACAAAGTGGATGTTGCAAAAATGAGTTGTGGTGTGAGGAGAAATACAAACTGAAATAGAGAGTAGGGGAGTTTTTATAAATACATGCAAAGCCACATTAATCCAAATTAATAAATTAAATAAAATATAATCTTTTATACATTTCACAAAGTAAGGTATTACATTTTTATACCTTACTTTGTAAAATTTATAAAAGTGCACTTTGAAGATAAATAAATTTCAAATTGAATCTTGTACCTTTATTTTTAAAGCTTATACTAAAAACATTTTGTTTAACAATTTTCATGACTTGGATGAAATGCTTTTCTAACTTGTATATATATATATATATATATATATATATATATATATATATATATATATATATATGTATACGTCAACAACATAAGTACTGTTTCGTTGTATCACAACACATCAATTCCGGCTAGACATACACCTTTCCCCAGCTCTGGTTGAACCTACAACCGTCGTAATAATAGCCGACAGCTCTAAGCATCGGACCACGAATCGGTGCTGTAAATATTTCTCCTCGAGTGTGTATTAAATCCACACCCGCCCATCGCAGACAGTGCTCAAACCATCATTTGTTTACAAACAAATAAATAGTGGGCTCTGCTTAATTGCTTAAATACGTGCCGGGTAAAACTATATTTACAAAGTGCTCAACCCAATATATATATATATATATATATATAATTTGTCCAAATGGTATTGAAACAATTGTAACTAACAATCAAATACACTTTTTGTTACTATCAACCCATTCTTTGAAGTCTTGGTTTTTGCCAAAACAATATATGACTACTCAATTATGAAATATGATAATTTTGTAGTTTACAGTTTAAGTCGTCTCTTTTTGGCTTAAAATTTACTGGTATATGAATGATTACTGAATTATATAAACCCAGTAAAATTCGGAATACTAAAAATAAGACTATATATATATATATATATATATATATATATATATATATATATATATATATATATATATATATATATATAGATATGTATATATAGATATATATATATATATATATATATATATATAACAAGCGGGGGCGTAAAATACGCTTAAATATGATATTTTAATTTGTCCAGATTTCGTATATATTTTTATAGAGGCGTGATTTCAAAAGTATAAATAAAGTATTCAGGTGCCATCAGCTAGAATCGAAATTGAAACGCAAGCACAATTTCACAATGATACTTAACTTTTTTATTGTCAACTTTAACTCTAGCCAATATCACCACACAACCAGTCATGCCAGGCAGATAAAATCAACAGTAGATTCTTTGATATGACAGGGTTGCATTCGAAATGGATGTTTCTGTTCAGAGCAAAGTTATAACATGATATTTGACTTTTGCATTTTAAACGTTAAGCCATTATATATAAAAATAATTTTACAAAACCAACAGTAGGTTCTCCACAGTGCAATGAAGACTATGATATATTGTGAAATTAGTCACTGTGAGAGGCATGTGAAGCTTCCTCCAAATGCATCGTGGTGGGTCCCCAATTAAAGCAGTCAATCAATCGATTTGATTGAAAAATGGGCTGTTTCATCGATTTCGATGACAATAAAAATATAGGAGTGTGAAACATTCGTTAATCATTATTCAATCTTCGGCAACGTTGGGTATCCTGCTAGTATAGAATAGAAACATCTTTTAGCAGCAAGATACAACAGATGAAAGATACAACAGATGAAAGATACAACAGATGAAAGATACAACAGATGCAAGATACAACAGATGCAAGATACAACAGATGAAAGATACAACAGATGAAAGATACAACAGATGCAAGATACAACAGATGAAAGATACAACAGATAAAAGATACAACAGATGCAAGATACAACAGATGAAAGATAAAACAGATTAAAGATACAACAGATGCAAGATACAACAGATGAAAGATACAACAGATGAAAGATACAACAGATGAAAGATACAACAGATGCAAGATACAACAGATGAAAGATACAACAGATGAAAGATACAACAGATGCAAGATACAACAGATGCAAGATACAACAGATGAAAGATACAACAGATGCAAGATACAACAGATTAAAGATACAACAGATGCAAGATACAACAGATGAAAGATACAACAGATGAAAGATACAACGGATGAAAGATACAAGCGTGCAATTTATAAGCCAGTGCCCGCGTCCTTGGCAATCGATAATATGAGAGACTACGACATGACCAGAGCGAGAGGAGATAAATACTAATGTAAAAATTACGACATATAACAATGTTTGGGCGGGGATTGTCGAGAGAGGGGACACAATGGTTTCACAGTCGTTCATACAAAAATTTGCGTAATTTTATTATTATTATTTTTTTTTTTGTAAATACTGAATTGAGCAAGATTTATTTGGAGGCGCGGCTCGATTGTTTGTGTTTTGCTGGTTGTTTGGTTAATATTGGGTTTCAGTCGTATTCTTGCTACACAGGTCATCACCATGAGACAGACTTACGTGATAATAAGAAAACAAATCGAAACACTAGGGTCCGGCTTGAGAGTTGAGTGAATCGATGAAGATTGTCACTTTTTTTTTTTGTCGAGCCAATCACACAGAATCGATTTACTCTGATTGATTTGGTGTGAGAAACAAGAAAAAGTTACAGGAAATGATTAGAAAAAAAGCAAAAACAAGAAGCTATGATTGATTTTATTGATTATCTGGCAGGAATACTTGGCATTGCCTGGGATTAAGTGGAAAGTTACATGTAATTTTGCATCCAGTCCATAATATACTACGTTTTTCTCCATAATTTTATATATATATATATATATATATATATATATATATATATATATATATATATATATATATATATATATATGTGTGTGTGTGTGTGTGTGTGTGTGGAGCCTACGGATGTGGGTAGGAAGCGGTTCATTGACACGAATTTAAATAAATGTAAAGAATCCCCCCTTCTCTATTACTCCCTCTCTACCCTCCCTATTTCCCCCTCTCTCTCTTCCTCTACTCTTCTACCTCTCCTCTCTTTCTCAGTCTCCTTCTTCCCCTTTTCCGTCCTCCTCCTTATCTCCCCATCTCTATTACTCTATTACCCTTTAGGGCCAAGATCAAAGTGTAGTATCTGTTCTTCAGATGCCGCACTTAAATTTCTTGTTCTCTGTCAGTGGAGGAGAAATCTTTCACAACTGAGACAATTTTAATTTTTGTTCCTTTTTCTCCACATTAAAAACGACCCGTCTAACTCCGTCCCGTAGGGAGCAATTGTAAATAGGTACTCTATTATCCCTGTGTCTTTTTTCTATTCCCCCCTCCCTTCTCTGTCTGTATGACTCTTTCTTCCTCTCTATCTCTTTTTATATCCATCTATATCTCTACCGCCCCTTTCTCTCAGTTGCTTTCTTTCTCTTTCTCCCTCTTTACTACTCCCACTCACCGCCTCTTTATTTCTCTACCTTTCCCCTCCTTCCTCTATATTACTCAGTTTACCTTTCTCCCTTTCTCGTCTTCTCTTTCCCTCTCTATATCTCTACCTCCCCTCTCTTTCTCCCCCCAGTCTCCTTCTCCCCCTCTTTTCTTTCATTCAATCTCACTTTCTCCCCCTCCTCTATTACATCGCTAATCTCCCTCTATCTTTTTACCTCCCTTCTCTCCCTCCATATATGTTTCTCAGTCTTCTGCTCGCCGTCTCTAATTCCGACGCAAAACCAATCTAAGAACACTGCCAGGCACATAAAGTACCTTCGTGTGAAGTTTCATAAAAATCGACCCAACCGTTTTCGAGTTCATAGACAACGAATCACAGACACACAGACACACAGACATACAGGCGTACAGACAAAGTTCATTTCATATAATAATAGAGCTATAAAAGCACAATTAAAAGAATAAAAGAGTTTCTGATATATTTTCATTCTATGGACATCCGGTGCGAATGCAGACCCTGCAATATAAATATAAAACCTTTATTCAAAGAAAGCACCCTTATGTATCTACTCTAGTTTTATTCGGTTTCAGAATATAAACTCTTGTAGGAGTTTGTGAGATATTTGCATTTTACGGACATCCGGTGCGCCTGGAGACTTAACGATATTATTGTACTATCCATCCACCAGCGCAGCCGCAGACTAGATTGAACTCACGACACGAATTTATAGTGTTATTCAAATTTTGTCGGTAGCTGAATACTTGATGCTTCGCCAGAACTATCCAGGGTATTTTTTATCGTGACGTCATCACTAGATGGGTTGCCTACCACGGCTTAAGAGAGGCCCATCTACCCTCGAGAGAAGGATAGACTGTGCCAGTTTTCCAACCTGGTATTTTACCTCGCGGTACATACAGCGCTTCGCCTTCCTAAATGGTCACCTTTCTGAGACTTGCCAGGCTCAACGTTGCTTAGCTTCAGTGATTTGGCGAGAATCGATTTGTCAACGTTATTGTGCCGTATATACAGTATACATATATTGTACCACATTTGTTTAAACTGAAGAGATACTACAGTTTAATCCGTTGTATTTTAATTTGAATTTCAAGTTCGACATAATACTCTAGCTGAAAGTTCATCATCCAAACTCTCTACTTAACATTCAAAGGTAACATGAACTGCAACGAATACAGAGAAGACATTGCCAAGGCTGCTGCAGAGAAGGTGAGTTCCTTCTATCTCTGTAAAGCTGCCATATGCCCAAGCATGAAATATTGTTGCCACATACGTGAATCAGCTACTAGTCTCTCTTCATTACACAGGGCCCAAGAAAAAGTCTTATAGGCCTCGAACTGTCAACCAAGCTCGAACCCCTGCCCCATCGCCGCAGTGTTGCATCCTGCACTCCTTTTACATGTAATTCAATAGATTGTGCTCAGATGAACTAGTACAATTAGTACCTTCTCGACGTAAATACCTCTGACTGACAACACAAGCAGCAAAAATCCCACCCTTTCATTGTAGAAGTGCCTCGATGTTGGAAATCCTTCAACTCTGAAAGTTTATTCCCCCCAAGCTGTTAGACTTTGGAATTTCCTTCCTGTGCCTGTTTCTCGACTGTAATGACATGCAGAAATTTAAATCTAATGTAAACAGATATCTAGCTGCTCAACTCCCTACTTAGAACGTCCCTGTGGGCATGGTTCCTAATTCCTAGTCGTCCTATACGTCTCAAGGTACAAATGATTTGTTTGGGGTGCATATGAGTTAAAAACAAAAATCTCTCATCTAATGGAATGTTTAAAAAAAATGACTATTTTTGTATTTTCGCTACACCGATTGGACGATCCCATTCTTTACAAAAAAGGTGTTAGTGGCAACAAACGTACAAACAAAACATTTTCATAGAGTATTATTATCACGGGGATTTGCAACCTGTCAATGTTGGGTACGTCTGCTTTTCTCATAATAGATTGACGACAAAGAAAGATCACTGTACAGAATAATATTCACAATTAGCCAAATTCTGCAATGACTAAATAATGAAATAAATTAAATTAATTAGTAAATTACCTGATTAATTAGATTTTTTTTTATGAAGAAAAAACACCAAAAGAACGCGTTATTAATCCGGTTAAAAATGTCAAAAAATAAAATGTAAACGAAATGTCAAAACAGTTTGCAAATAAATGCCTTTTGCACGATGGGGTGTTTAGGGGTTAGAGTTAGGTATATATATATATATATATATATATATATATATATATATATATATATATATATATATATATATATATATATGATGTAAATAATGGAAATAGAATTCTGACGAAATAGCGAAATAAAAAGGAACAAACCGAGTTATGTGTTCATCAACGTTTCGTCTTTATTTTCGGAGGAAGTTTCGTCTTTATTTTCGGAGGAAGTTTCGAAATACGTTCGAAATTGTTATTCTAATTTATCTATCATCGGCAAAGCCATTTTTTCCATGTCGTCGCTTAGCAAAAATGATAGAACAACGAGCCGTGAGAATTTTACTGGGGTAAGTTGATAGCGTGTGTGAAATATTCGTAGATCATCATTCACTCCCGGGCAACGTCTGGTCTCCCTGCTAGTATACTTATAAAACTCTGTTGAACTTGCACCTTGTCTTCGACGATCGGGCGATTCAATCTTTAAAAATGGGATGACAGGTGAATTTAAAACTCCGTGGACCGTCCGGCCGTGCTTGCTAAAAACTTCTTCGACTATCGGGTCATCCTATGTTTTTAAAAACGATTACAGGTGAATTTATATATATATATATATATATATATATATATATATATATATATATATATATATATATATATATATATATATATTAAGTAGTTAATAAAACATGTTAAAAACACTTTGAAAAAGAGTTAAAAACATATTTAATTTTTAAAAAGGAAGCACAAAATAAACGGATAGTCCTTATTCCGCGGAGTTTCGAAGAAATACTTTCCTTCTCATTCAACAATAAAAAACATCGTATGAAAACAACGCGAGCAAATAAATACTGGGAACTCAAAGAAAGCGGACATTCGCCGGTAGCTGAATGGAAAATAATTATACAAGCTACCACGTGTAGAGACCTAGACGACCCATGTAGATTATGCCTTCATGAAAAATTTGCTATCCTGTACTTTAAAGAGCCTCAACATCTATTAAACTGTAGAAGAGAAATAGCGAACAACTGTGTTCACAAGATAAAATTTACTCTAGGATAGCAATACAAAATAGTTTTAAAACTAAAAAAAAAAAAAACAATAGAAAATAAACAAATAAATATATATATATATATATTGCGTTGGATTTTGTGTTGGAAATATCTCTTAAAAGTCGAATTATATCTATCTATCTATCTACCTATCTATCTATCTCTCTCTCTCTCTCTCTCTCTCTCTCTATATATATATATATATATATATATATATATATATATATATATACTGTGAAAGCAAAATCAAGTCTTGATTTAAAAACAATCCAAGTACGTGTAAGAAACACGTTATGTTATTGAAAACATTGCAGTACAGGTTTACACAACGATGGAGGCGAGAAGATAGAAACTTCAGCTACCACATCATCTCAGCGACTACTGAAATACAAACTAGTAGTGTTACAAGAAAAGGGCTGTCCGCTTTTCCTGTAAATAAGAAAAACATTAGATAAGTGGAAAATGAGATTAGGATAATCCGAGACTCAACCCTTGTAAGCAAGGTTCAGTAATAGATTTAGAAATTGAAATGTTAGAATTTAGCTATTGCTTTGGAAATAGGTAGATATTGTTTGTATTGTAAAAAGAATTTAATTGTTCATTCTTTTATGAAAACTGAATTAAAAGGGCAGCTAAAAAAGCATGAACAATACAAATTAAAAATATATTGTAAATAAAAAGGTTAGGTTTAAAATAGGTTAGTTGAGAATTCTTTGTTTGCAAAAGTGTGTTTGGGGAACGTGTGCTGAGCCACGTGCGTTGATCACGTTTGGAACCATACATCTGACGTCATAGCAAAAAGGGAATTCTCAATAATAGGAACTAGGATTAGCAGATTAGAAGAGTCGAGAGATGGGCAGACAGGCCCGAGCAGTGAGCAAAGACAGGCGGAAAGAGTTGACATGATCAGAGGAGGGTCCCTTTAGAAGCGAAGGAAGAACATTTAACCATGTAGAAACGAATTTGAATTCCTGATGTTAAATGAAATAAAGAACATATTTGTATCTGTTGTCTTCGTGACGTCATTCAACAATTGAAGGTAATGTGTTAATCATCTTTATATGAACTTTGTGTGACTCCCTTCCAAGTAATGTGTCCCCCTCCTCCATCGTAAGTAATGATTCTCCCTCTCTGTGTAAAAGAACAGTATAACACATCAATAATGAATTCTCATCATCTCTCTCACTCTGTTATAAATGTTTCCCCCAGTATTGTCATCAGCGTTATCGTGTTATGAGCCCCCCTCTAAACACGTCTTTAATATATACCCGTGCTGTACAACAGTCGGTTCCATTGATAAAGTTGACATAGTGAGGGGATTGAAGGCTCCAAGAAGATATACAGTTCCCAAAACAAGATGGAACTATCAACCTTGACAAGCGTCTGGGTCTGACCTTCATCTCCGATCCGAAATGGAGCAAATACATAAAATCCGTTGCCTAATCTTACTTCTGATACAATCCTCTACATATAGTGCGTCCTAGAATGGAGTACTGTTGCCATTTCTGGGCAGGAACTGCTCGGACTCTCCTATCCTGCCTTTATAGAGTTCAAAGCCGGCTTCGATATCTAGTGGGTGATGCCCTTTTCTCTTCCCTGCAATCTCTTTCTCACAAAAGAAACAGTGCTAGCCTGTCTCTAATCTATCGTTATTTTCATGGCAACTGCACATCTGAGCTCTAATCTACCCCCCTTGTCAGACTCTTACAAAAACACACGTCTATCAAAAAAAAAATATCAAAAATGTCCCCCACCCTCTATCTGCGCCTAAATCATTGAGTAATCGCGTTTGTTATTGCTTTCTGATTGGCTGATCAGTTTGACCAGCGCTTGGCATATTCCGGCGGTTTGCGTAAGTTTACGATCCAACCCTATTGGACATTTACAAGAATCCGGTTCCCAAAATGCACTAGTACCTATTTGGTTTTATTGGTCCTACATCATATCATAACTCTAATGCCAACACATAATACTTGCTGTAAACAATACATCGAACATAAATTGCCAATTTATGCCGACATACGTTACTATAAAACCACTTACATTAATGGATGTTGGCGATCTTCAGTGGCCTCTCCTATACATTATGTTTTTAAAATGACTTACCCACAAAAATATTAATGACAAGATCATCCATTGGCTTAGTATTTGTTATTTATTAAATATCTAAACATGTCTGGTTGAACATGACGGGAGGTTATTGCTGTAGTTGTTTTCGAGGCTTAGTTAAGTGTATTTATAGTAAATTCCTTAATTTTTTTCTATTCATCTATCTATTGTTATTTTATTTTAATTTTCTCAGTTGTCTGTTGGGAAGGAGGTGTCAGTATGTAAGTAAGTAAGTAGTACTAGTAGTAGTAGCAGTAATAATAATAATAATAATAATAATAATAATGATGATGATGATAATAATAATAATAATAATAATAATGGTAATAATGATAATGATAATCATACTACTACTACTACTACTACTACTACTACTACTACTACTACTACTACTACTAATAATAATAATAATTTAAAAAAAAATTCGTTTACGTCGTGGTGTATATTTTACTACTACGGCCATTTATTAAAAATTACAGTTAAAAAGGAGGATAGGAACCTTCCTCTTTGATTGACGACTAAAAACGAATGATCATAAGGCAAAAAAAAAAAACAAAAACAAAAACAAAAAAATCAAGATTATGTGCCAGGATCGGTAGCCCCGATCCAATACGCACTGTCGTCTGGGTACGTCCAATTATCTGCTGACGTCATGCTGATTCTGATTTATTTGGACTGACCACAATATCCAGGCCTTCACGAATTGACCATTTGCACTTATTTCTTTTTGGAAAATAAAAGGCGATCTTTAAAAATATTTCAGCTTTTTGTCATTCTTCCTTTTGCTATTGTCGTTCTGTTTTTTGCCTCTGTGTCTAATATTCTTAGTTGTACGGTCGATTGGTTTTATCACATTTCGCTCCCCTCTGCAACGCCTGTATTTACTTAGTCGTCCTCCTCAACAGACAACATGGACAACTAATATAAAATAAAATAACAATAATAATAAATAGACGAATAGAAAAAATTAAGAAATTTACAATAAATACACTTAACTAAACCTCGAGAACAACTACAACAACAATCACTCCTGACGACGATCAAGCGCTCCGGCAAATAGCCAAAAACTATCACTTGGTGCCATAGAAACAAAAAAGACTGCCTGGCGAATAGAGCGAATTGCCCGTAGAATCAGAAAGAATGAGAACTCAGTCGTGTTCGACAAGACATGTTTAGATAACGACTCGCTGCTGATATATATATATATATATATATATATATATATATATATATATATATATATATATATATATATATATATATATATATATTATAAGGAAAAATTAAAAGCCAAGAACAATGCGAGATTTTTTTTTATTTATTTATTTTTTTTTTATTTTTTTTTATTTTATTTTTTTTATTTTTATTTAAAAAAAAAAAAAAAAAAAAAACAATGCGAGATTTTTTTTTTTAATTTTTTTTTTTTATTTAAAAAAAAAAAATCTCGCATTGTTCTTGGCTTTTAATTTTTCCTTATAATTTTCTTCAACAATGCTTCAAGCAAACTACAACCTACTTATATATATATATATATATATATATATATATATATAAATATATATATATATACCCATTTCTCTTTCTCTTCTCTCGCTCTTCCGGGTGACGGCTGGATGAATTAGTGTTGCTACAACTGCGCCGTTGCACCAACCACTACTACCTCTACTTTTGGACAGGGCACATAAAAGAGTCTTTACCGGAACAGATCCCACACTGTTTAACAAGCTCTAGACGCTGTCCCATTACCGCAGTGTTACTTTCCTGTGGTTGTCTTACGGGCATTTCTATGTAATGTGCTCCGACGAATGTACTGCACTTGTACTCATGATTATTACGTCCCTTCAACGTAAGTCTCCTAGAAAGACTTCTACTCTGTTTATTTCCTCGGATCGCTTGACTTTGGAATTCCTTACCTGCTTCTTATTTTCACGATTATATTAACATGCAGAAATTTTAAATTTAACGCGAACAAATATCTTGCTACTCAATTCCCCACTTCGCATGGGCCTATAAATGTGATCCCTAATGATAGTAGCATCGTACGTGCTTTGCTTAATGCAAATAGTAGTAAAAAAAATCCAACTTCCGACAGATACTGTAGAACTTTGAAACGATTGAAGTATTGAGCGATAATTCCGAAATTTAATTGATTTTTCATTGACAATTTTGAATAGGTTTGTCCTAGAACTGTGCAGGTTCATTGAGTACGTTTAGTTATTTTAAGAACGAAGTTTCTGTGAAGGTAGAACGTTTTTGCCTATAATACGCACTTGGCTGTTACTGGCGAAGAAAAACTGAATAATATCAGCGCAGTTACAATAAAGTAACTTACACGGCTTTCCCTGGGCGGTCTTTAACATAGGGTGTAAATAGTAATAGTAATAGCGTGAGTTGAAAGAAGAGGAAGAAGAAAGGCGTAGGAGGAGGAGGAGGAGGAGGAGGAGGAGGAGGAAGAGAACCCACCATGGGTAATTCAAGATTAATCTGTCCTGTAATATTTCTTCATCCACGCTCTTTCTCTCTCCCTCTCCCTATTTCTCATATATTTCAGTGTTTCATGGTAAACAACTGATGATCCCTTAAATTAATATTAGGACTATAGCGAACTCGAGAGAGCAAGTTGTTGCAGTGATTGCAGGTGATTAAATAGCTTACTGATTGAATAGTTTTCTAGCGAATGATAAAAAGTATTAAAATTAAATAAGTTTTTTTTATATATAGTTTTTAAGGTTAAAAAACTTCCAAGACTATATATATATATATATATATATATATATATATATATATATATATATATATATATAGAGAGAGAGAGAGAGAGAGAGAGAGAGAGAGAGAAAGAAAGAGAGAGAGAGAGAGAGACGTTGAAAAAGCGGAGATAGACTAGAAATATTATCCACTCAGATCGTCTGCAGAAGCAAGAAAAATGAAAACTAGATGGAGAAAACTAACAATAAATCGTTACGCACACACACACACACACACACACACACACACACACACACACACACACACACACACACACACACACATATTAATTTATCTTTAAAATGAGAATGTGTGTGTGAGGACACTTCTCAACCTATATACTCAACGGATTTTTTATCTACAGATTGGACATTTATTATAGAGGATATCAGGCACGTGGAAAACTTTTTAATTTGTTTTCACCCGAAAAAAAAAACGGCTGATAAGGGGTCCAAATGTGCAAATTGATCCGTGGGTGGGGTATCTATTTTTCAATTGGTTTAAGACTCCGCATGCGTGGTCGAGAAGCGGGAACGCTTCTTAATGGTAAGAATAAGATTTTTCGAAAACACGTCATAAATGTCGTGTCAACCTGGCGTAAAGTTACTGTATCTGATTCATTGTGTTTAGATTTTGGTTTCGACCTCAGCTCGAATTGTTTTTATGCATACAAGAATGAACTGGTTAGAAAAAAGATAATACTCGCATGAACAGTTTCTGTATTAAGTAAAATATAATATTTATGTGTATTTTCGACCTGGCAATGTGTATTTTCGACCTGATAGTATATATATATATATATATATATATATATATATATATATATATATATATATATATATGATCTTCACATAACACAAAAAGATGGCGGAACTGAGGAAGCATGGCTTTGGAAGTCTTTTTACCCGAATACGATGTTCAACATGTTAAAAATATACATTTTGTTGTAAAAATTTATTGGAAAAAGATCTCGAGAAGTTGGTGGGGATAGGATAATTTGATGGACACACAAATCGTAAAATTGCCTTCCCACTAATGAAACAGCTGTAATGGAAAAGAAATCCAGGAAATAAACGAGGATTATAAAAAGAAAACGTGAGTCTTTGAATTTTCAACAAAATTTTGCACTATATATGCTCTGCACCTATTAAATAGATACATTGCTTAACTCAAAATTAATGGTGACTGGTTTTTAAAATAACAATATAGACCCATTAAACGAAAACTGTATACATTGAAATTAACGATATTAAAAAAAAAGACTTTATATATATATATATATATATATATATATATATATAATTATTCAAGTTTCAAATACCAAGTTTCTCAGTTAGTCATTTATTACGCTTCAAACAGTATCCATTACAATATTTTTTGTATTACGACTAACAAGTCTGCACAATTATGTTATTGCTGCATATTTAGTAAGTCACTTATCAGCTGTTTACTTAAAATAACTTATAAAATCATAATTTTGGAAAACTTACATGGTTCCTGTAACCGATACACTCTGTCATTCCTTCTCGTTTCGAATATATATATATATATATATACATATATATATATATATATATACATATATATATATATATATATACATATATATATATACTTCAGAATAAAATTATCTAACAATCAATTGGTATGGAAACCTGTGATTATAAGATTTACAAGATATTACTGGCAGTAATATTCTATAAATACTATCCCACCTAAGTAAGAATTGCTCAATATACAAGATAGAGCAAATAAATTAAATTTTTAGTCATTCAATGAATTTAAAAATTTATGACGTGAAATGTTTGTATTTCAAATCAAAAGATTTTTATCATTCTATGTAAGACAAAGAATACATTTGAAATATTAAAACTCTTTATCCTATAGGATTTCGATGTCTACCATCTCTTCAGAGGAGAAAATATTAGCAAATAGTTATAATGGTTTACACCTTATTTGCTAAAGTCAGTGAGGCATGGAAAATCAACAATTAAAAATTGTTTAAGTATTTAAATGTCATAGAATAAGGGAAGTTAATGAAAATTTTCATTTCAAGGAGTTATAATATTTCAAATGTATTCTTTGTCTTATATAGAATAGAAAGAAAGAGAGAAAGCGAAAAAGAGAGAGAAAGAAAGAGAGAGAGAGAGAGATAAAAAGCGAGGGAGTGAGAAAGAAAGAGAGCGAAAGAGAGAGCGAGAGAGCGAGAAAGAAAGAGACCGAGAAAGAGAAAGAGAGAGAGAGAGAAAGAAAGAAAGAAAGAGAGAGACAGATGAATAAACACTCATATAAAAAGCACTTGCATAAAAGAAACTTTGTGTGTGCGTGTGTGCAAAATCTTTCCCTATGGACTCAAAAACAGATGGGCCTATTTTTATGAAATTTCACACGTAGATAGGTTTTGTATCGGAATGTCTTCGCTAAGTATCAATAATCGATAATCGAAATAATCCGATGAAAAAAAGAGCAGGGGATTTTGACCAAAGTTAACATCTTAAACAACCTAACATCAAAAGTGGATTTGAGAAGTTTTATTACCACACAAGACGAAATGCCCAACATATAAAATCTAGAGAAGGTTCTTTGGTATGACAAGAGCGTATTCGAAATCAATGTTTCTGTTTACAGCACAATTGAAGTGTGATACTTGACTTTTGCATTTTAAACTAACATTCAAGACATTATATAAAAACAATTTTATAAAATCAACAGCAGGTTCTCTACAGTGAAATGTACGCTTGGTTCGTTCGTAATTAATAGTCTAAATAACTAAATAAATGATTGCTTCGACATTTTGATATAATATGCTTACTGTACCCATTCGTGTTTTTATATATCTCTTTTTGATTATAACATTATACTTAATTTTTCTCTAATAAATAGGTGTTTTTTTTTGTACTGATAGGCCATTTTTATTTATGGAAAATTATTAATCACCGCTTGCCGTCACGTGACCAGTGTTTCCAATTTAGCGGTTTTCCCGCTAGATTTAAAGATTTCGTTTGCAATCTAGCGGTGAATTCTAGAAAATCTGGAGATATTTCGCACCCACACTCCTGCAATTTTAGATTAAAAAATAAAGAAAAGCGCTTGAAAATACTTTAAAAGATAAAATAAACTCATTCATGTAAGTAGAAAAAGTAGCATTTATTGCCTTTGGTAACAATTATTTATTGATTATTTGTTTTGTTTTTCACCTTTTTTCGGCTAACCATTCTTAAATCTCGCTATAAAATCGATTTATCCAAGTACATTTAAGAGGGGGGCATTCCAACCTCCGTAGTTTAAAATACGATCTAAACAACCCCCTTAGTAAAAAATTCTAAAAAGCAAGAAACAACAGCAAAAAAAAAACTTATACCAAACACATGATTACACAGGATGAAACCTGGGTCCATCACTATGATCCAGAGACCAAAATACGATCCAAGCAAACCCGCTTAATTAAGAAGTTTTTAGTCGAAAATTGTAAAAAGCAAGAAACACCATAAAAAATAACTTAAATCAATACAGTAGAATTTAATTATCTACCAACCTAGATACTTTTAACATGCTAAAACAAAGTTTTTTTGTTTTTTTTTAAATGAAACCTTGGTCCTTGCTTCTTTGATTGAAAAAAAAGTAGGGCTTGAATTACATTTTTCAAGGAGTTATAAACTTGGAAAGATTGGGTGGAATTATTCAATATTTTTCATTAAATTTCTGAGACACCTAACAAATGACTTATCTACAAATAACCTTAAGTTCGAGTTGCACTCCCAAATTTAGAATAAGTGATATTCATAGATTTTTTATACAATTTTCCAAGAGTGAAGTCCCCAATGGTTAAACGACATGCAACCAGTTAATTGTTGGAAAGACAACTTTTAATAAAAGAAATGAAATAAAAATAACTTAAACACAGTTTCAGCACGTATAAAAGATACTTGAATTTTACTGCATTTAGTATCAGGTATTTTTGTTATTGTTTACAATTTCTCGAATATTAATTATTTTACACAAATGATTGTGTTGTTCCTACTTACTTGCCCCCAAGAGCCGTCATTCATGATTTTACTTATTTTTACTAATCTTTAGCCGTTTATTTTATTTAATTGTCAGCATGAACCAACTTTTTAAGATGCAGCATATGCTAACACTTTAAACAGCGAAGTTTACTGAATTTATTTTTTAGCAAACATTAATGACAGAAAGTTTTCCCATTTATTAATTTTTTTGCATAATTAATGATGGAAGTATGTTTTCTGTTTTCCTTAACATCTGTTGAAAAAAATAATTTGTACAGTCTCTTGAAAAAAAATCAAACTTTTCTCTACTTTCACCTTACTATTTACAATGTTCATATAAATCATTCATCTGTTCTTTTTATAATAGAAATTCCGTTTTCAAAAAGAAACGTTTACTGCCAAATTTCTTTAAAAAAATGTGCAAGTTTTCCTGACCCCCCCCCAAAAAAAATTTCACCTAACAATTTATGGTAAAAAAATTAATTTTTTGGGGGGAAAAACAATTTTTATTGATAAAAAAATTGCAAAAAATAACAAAATGCAGTTTTTCTTGAGGAATGTGCTCCATTTTTACAAACTGAGCCACAGCAACGCGTGGCCGGGTACAGCTAATATATATATATATATATATATATATATATATATATATATATATATATATATATATATATATATAACTCCGACATTCTGTTTTACATATGACTTATTAGTAAAATAAAATATTTATTAGGATTAGACAGGAAATCGATGAAATGAATTGTGATTAAATATTTTTTGCTTTTAAGAACAAGGAACAATATTTGGCATTAATTACGAAATAGGTTAAAGTATGTAATTTCCTTTAAAGCACGTATTAAAAGTCAATATAATAGGGGAAAGACTTCTCCTATTTTATATATGAGAAGAATATGTGGTGGCAATAGGCGAAACGAAATTAGATTTTAACCTCAGATTTAATTATCAAAATTCAGCCTCTTACCAAATGTTCATCTCTCGTTTCTTCGGCGTTTACAAGAAATCCCTCTTGTTGCTTTTATTCAGCGAATCCCTTAATTAGCGGCAAATGCATTTAATACGGGTTCGGAAAGCATTGGAGGATGCAAACGCAATCAAGTCCGTTACTCAACGTATGCACAAGAGCCAGGATTAATTAGCATATATTGCTACACCAAACATAACGTCGAAAAGATGGATCGGAGCAGGAGAAGCTCGACCCGGCCTCTTTCTTTGTACACGTATAGGTCAACATATATACGCACCTGTCGTCCCGTATTCAGATACGAATACACACACACACACACACACACACACACACACACACACACACACACACACACACACACACACACACACACACACACACACACACACTCTCTCTCTCTCTCTGATTTCCAAAGATTTCCAATTCTCCCCACTTCTTTAAATAACGCCTGCAAATGATTTTGTGTTATTGCAATTTATTTCTTGCTAACATGTATAATATAAATTTCACTTGTCTGTTTAAATCTATGTATGTATGCATGTATGTATTATGCATGTTTGTATGTCTGCCTAAAACTTTCGACATAGGCGGCGGATTTTTTACGAGATCGGAATCGTTTTGAAGACCGACCCTTCGGAAGACAAATATAGAAAAAATGGCTAAAATACTTAATTTCTTCACCCTCAACTGGACACTTTTCTACAAAGTGGGGTTGCTTTTTTTTCGCTGATTTTTTCGAAAGTCATCCCCCTCTTTTGATTGACTAGCCTTAATTTAAACATTCGTCACTTCCGGTTTGGAGATGGACGCAACGGCAAAGACTTTACGCTTTTTTTCAGGTTCTTTTCATCCTTCGTGGAACGGGTTCGAGCCTGCCTGCTTACTACCATAAGTATGCAGTATATCGAATGATAGCTACTGCTCTGGCGTTGATGGCACATATTGTATTCCGACTGTGGAAGTGTGATGTAGCAAAGTAAGAAAAGCAAAGAAAAAAAAACAATAAACAAATACATTTTAAGTTCACTTCACAAAAAAATTAAAACCAATAGCTTTTTCACTTGTATATTTCTTAATGTGACACAGCTTCAGAAGGCGGGGAGAATCAAGCCAGTGTCCTAACAGGAGAAACAATATGACCTTGCAATAATGTCTGAGCAGCCCCGTCGGTGTTCCACGATCAGGGTGCCTCATGCAATAACCAGAAAACATACTCCATTCCAAAGTGGAGGGGCGCAAAGTTTAAGATAGCGAACCTCCTAGGACAGTAACCAAACTACTGACACCTACGTATTAGCAGTGGCATCTCACGTATGCAAATGACTAAGTCCTAGCGCAAGGTGACGTTACAACGGAGGAAAGCGGAAGAAAAGGAAAGCACGTGGCGGCTACATGTGTTTTGAAACATAGAGGTGTCTCTTATCTGCAAATTTAATGATGCTCTTATGTAAGGCCACTCTATTGCTGAGGTTTTTGATGGCGCCTATGTAAGATTTGTCGCACGTAATGCATCTTAGTGCATACACTATATTTCAGGAGCTGCAATTTAGTTTTTATTTATTCTGAATGTTTGTGTTGGCGTTTTAAATGTGTCTGTTTTCTTCAGTTATTATGCCACTAAATAAGAGTCTGCTCTATTCGTCAATCTTTATTCGTTGATTAAACAATGATCAAGATCTGAATATAACAGAAACAGAAACTGCGATACGTACACATGTGACTAATAAACAAATATGTATACATGTACCAGAATTGTCTGATAATCCTATAGTCACAAACTCAACATCGATGTTTGCTGCATTTTGTAACTCTGTAAAGTCGAACAGAATGAAGGAAGAAAGCGACCACGTGTCTGCGCGTGTTGTCTTACCTGCTGGGAGGATCACAGGGAGGGCAGAAATTAAAAATGGCGGCTGTGATTTTTGTAAGACTATTGAGCGATGACGTCAGGCCTCACGTGACTGTTTTTCTGGCCGCCGATTGGCTGATGACGAGCGCTTGGACAATAAAAAGAGTATGTTCAGAAGATCGAGGACAGTGTGTATCAACTGCATTAGTGTGATTAGAAGTTCGACGTGTGTGTTAATCAACTGGCGTAGTTGCGAAACGAATTCAGATTCCTTTTGTAGTGTGTTGATTGAGTTTAGAGGATGTGTTTTAAGTTTTTGGGTTGACGTTTGTTTTTTATTATTTTTGTTGTTTTAAGTATGTTGTTTAGTTTATTGTTTTGATTGAGAAGGATAAGCTAAATAGTTTTGCTGTTTTTTGTTGTGTTTTTATGGGTTTCTTAGTTGGTCTACTGGATATTTTTCTGCTAGTTCGATACCTTTATGTATTAGCAGTGGTGGACATCCTAGGGTTATTTGCAGTTCATTTAGTCGAGTCGAACGTAGGTCTGTGACTATGGTGCAGACTCTGCGAGCCAGGGCGTAGGGTATGGGGTTAAGACAGTTTTTGGGGTGGTAGCTTTTAAAGTGGAGGTATTGTTGAGTGTGTGATATTGTGGCAGATGTTTGTGATTATGGTGTTGTTTTAAATTTTTACTAGAATGTCAAGAAAAGGTACTTCTGTGAGGCTTTGTTCTAGGGTTAAGTTTATTTTTGGGTGTAGATTTTGGAGTATAATATGGAGCTCTCTCATATCCCTCCATTTAGTTCTCCAGGGGATAAAGCAATCGGCCAGGTATGTTTTCCAAGGTTTTATGAAGAGTATTTTGGTAATGTGTCCGTATTTTTTTTAATATCTTTTCACAAAGGTAGGCTAGTGTGAGGGTAGCATTTTTGTACCCATTGCTGTACCTCGTATTTGAATGTAGTTGTCATTATTAAATTTGAAGGAGTTGTAGTTGAGAATTACATCTATGCTGACAATCTCGAATTGTTTGGTGAATCAGGATATGATGTTTGTGTATGTTTGTCAATCCAGTACGAGATAGCTTCTTTCCCTAGGTTGTAAGGGATATTGCTGTATAGTCTTCTAACATCGAATGTAGCTAGTATTTCCCCAATGGTCTACTGATTATGGTTAGGGTTAGCCTCCAAGGTTTTCCTTGAATTCGGGGAACAACCAAAAATCACATGCAGCAAGGTCTGGACTATAGGGAGGGTGCGAAGCTGTCGTGATGCCCATATTGACCATGACAACATCTTTGTGATCCTCTCTGAGCACTTTTGGGACAAACCAATCTTCCGCATTTTCAGTTCCTCGCGACACTGACATCAACCTGTGCACTTATTGTCTCTATAGATACATAACAGTTCTTATCCATGAAATTCTTTATTTGGCTAATCAACTCCGGTGTTCTAACTTCCTTACTCCTCCCACAACTTTCAACATTCCTCACAGACTACCTGCCTTCTTTGAATCTCTTATGCCACTCTAATACTGATGCTCGATATATGCGTTATGTGGTAGAGAACTAAGGAAATATATGTCGTCTCTTATATGGGTTCTGACGAGATCGGTGAAGGGCTGTAATAGTATGTCTATCAAGTTGCTAAGTCTGCTTGCTGGGCATGCTGGTCCTCCTATGGTCCTGCTATGGGTCTGAATGTGAGATCATTGGGGTTAGGGTGCTGATGTATTCTGAGATTTGTATGCTAATGGCATGCCTTATCTCGTTAGATTTGTGTATTTTGGGGCAGTTCGTAGAAGATGTTTGTTTTTGTTATGAAGTTTGTGGGGAAGTCTTTTTCTTTTTCAGTTAATGTTCTATTGTATGTTGCGCAAAGTTTTGTGATTTTCGATATGCTTATTTTGTCTATGCTAGAGATAATTGGTTTGTAATAGTTTTCGTTCCTTAGTGATTCTAAAATTTTCGTTTTCTAGTAACTTTTATTTCTGATAACCACCGCATTATCTTTGTAGGGTTCCTTTATAATTATGTTGTTATTATTTCGCACGCACGCACGCACGCACGCACGCACGCACGCACGCACGCACACACACACACACACACACACACACACACACACACACACACACACACACACACACACACACACACACACACACACACCGTTCTCAGTGATGGGTGTTTCAGTAATTTTGTCATGCTATTCGTAAAGAACTGAAGCAACATACGTGGCTATTTAGAAATATACGTACACGTATCTTTTTTCTCTCACCACATATCATACGTTTAATAAAACAGCCGCCAATCAAGCAGTACAGCCTTACTCGTCCATCTCATTTATCATTTTTGACGAAGGCCTTCACCCAACGAACTCTCTCATCTATCTTTGTTTCTGCGATTTTGACGTACTTATTTTAGCCAGAAGATATTATAATCGTTTTAAACAACCACACACACACACACACACACACACACACACACACACACACACACACACACACACACACACACACACACACACACACACACACACATATATATATGCATATATATCTGTATAATTAGTCAACGGTGGTTTTGTAATGGGGTCTAATCTCCCGACCAGCAGTAGTTTTCACTTGATTGCGTAAGCATAAAGCACTAGTATCTGTAGGTATACATCACCTCCATTCTTAGCTGCGCGTGTAATTGCGTAATTGCGTTTGTAATTTTGAAAACAAGGGTTGCGCAATCTCCAAGCACAACTCTCCTAAATTGACACTGTGATTCCGGTGGCAGAAAGAATCTAAAAAGATTGCAAACATTGGTGAGATAAGCGAGGAGCACATACAGCACCTGGTATTACCAAATAGTTACCATTTAGTAATATTAGACTTAATGTTGCTTAACTTTTTGAGCTAACAGGGACCGTTGTGTCAACGTGATTGTGCCATAATTGTATGAAGAAAGAAAACTAAAAATAAATGTTTATATATATATATATATATATATATATATATATGTGTATATGTATATATATATATATATATATACAGAGATAGAGATACAGAGAGACTCATCCACATACACTACTATTTCGCTGTTTCACATCTCATCAGTGCGACTAGACAGGCAACTACCTTAAGTCAGGATTGAAACCCGACCGCTTGTACGACAGTCAAGGCTTCCAACCATTACGCTAATCGGCGGCTACTGTGCGAGTCGTGAATTAACGATGTTTTGACATCATCCGAAATACCTAAGCTCGATTTGTTTACACAAAGAGCGTCGCTTTATCCGCTAATGGTAATTCATGTATCATTTCTCAATATGCTCAACTCAAAATAAGGAGCACACACACACACACACACACACACACACACACACACACACACACACACACACACACACACACACACACACACACATATATATATATAAGACTAGTTAATTTAATCACATAAATTAATATAAGAAGATATAATTTTATGCGTAAATTTTCATTATTTACTTCAACAGTTATTAATACACAGGTAGAGCTAGATAGCCAGTTATGAAAATATATATGGTGATTTAAACTACACAGAATATGTTGCGTTTCATTCTCGTGAGAATTTTTTAGGCTTCTGCGAGAAGTTGTGGTTATCGCACATTTTTGTGTAAACTCATGGTGTATGATTTTATAGTTAGCCAATCAGCTTCTTAGTTGTAACCGCCCCCATCATAATCAGCCAATAGTCGGGCACTTACATGACAAAGGTACAGTTGACCTCATGTTTACCCCTTCATTTTATGGGGTTTTATGGGAAGGGTATATATCCTTTGTGTGTAGGAAGCTGACCTACTTTCATCCTAAATATAGTTAGATATGTTATTTTGTGTTTTCGTTTATATTATAAGTAAGTTAGACGATTTTTGTAGATTATACCTGAATGACACAGTCGCTATCCTATTCTTTGAAGAACCCCAACATCTATTAAACTGTAGGAGAGAAATAGCGACCAACTGTGTGCACAGGATAAACTTTACTCTAGGATAGCGATATATAAATACTTTTAAAATTGACAATAACAATAGAAAATAAATAAAATGAAATAAACATATATATTCATAGAATAAATAATTTTATGAATAAAACTAAATATTTAGAGTATTTAATATACACGCTCTGAAAGTGTAAATCCATTTGTATTGAGCTTAATTAATTTTGGCAATTTTGAAAAATCTTTACTTATTTTCTTTCTTGTCTGATTTCTTTATTTATTCTTATACTTCCTCTTTTTATTATGCATTATTATTATTATTATTATTATTATTGTTATTATTGTTATTATTGTTATTATTGTTATTATTATTATTATTATAATTATTATGTATTATTATTATTATTATTATGTATTATTATTATTATGTATTATTATTATTATTATTATGTATTATTATAATTATTATTATGTATTATTATTATTATTATTATTATTGTTATTATTATGTATTATTATAATTATTATGTATTATTATTATTATTATTGTTATTATATTATTATTATTATTATTGTTATTATTATTATTATTATTGTTATTATTATTATTATTATTATTATTATTATTATTGTTATTATTATTATTATTATTATTGTTATTATTATTATTATTATTGTTGTTATTATTATTATTGTTATTATTATTATTATTGTTATTATTATATTATTATTATTATTATTATTATTGTTATTATTGTTATTATATTATTATTATTATTATTATTATTATTGTTATGATGTATTATGATGTATTATTATTATTATTATTATTATTATTATGTATTATGATGTATTATTATTATTATTATTATTATTGTTATTATTGTTATTATATTATTATTATTATTATTATTGTTATTATTGTTATTAATATTATTATTTTTATTATTGTTATTATTGTTATTATTGTTATTATATTATTGTTATTATTATTATTATTATTATTATTATTATTATTATTATTATTATTATTATTATTATTATTATTATTATTATTATGTATTATATTTTCTGTACAATTCAGGTCACACCCCTAAATCTTACCACGAAATATTTTCTCTCTTAACTTTTTCTCTCTTTTTGTCCACTCTTATTTTTATATGTATTATTATTATTATTATTATTATTATTATTATTATTATTATTATTATTATTATTATTATTATTGGCTCACATGGAGCTTTCACACAAGTCACCAAAGATCTGATTGAAAAACCTGTGGTGTTCCCTGGAAACTGAGTGACAACAAGTCTCCCCAAGCGTCCAGCACCTCTCCACCTCCTTCTATAGCATTTGCAAATAAATTTGCGTTATCGCAACAGCCTCTCGCCATTGATTTCTCGCTGGCAGCAGCCATTGGTCTATACTGGAATTTGAGTGGTACTAAGCCTCCCCAAGGTCCCAGTTCTCTTCGCGCTTGTCCAGCGAGGGTCTGGTCAGCAGTCTCTCCTCGGTCTTTCCATCCTCCTTGACCCTTCTCAGTTATTGGGTATCCCACTTTTGTGGGAGGGGGAGGGGGAACGGTGACAGGACAGTGGGAGGGGATGCGTGATAGGGATATAGAACTTGTAGATATGCAGCTTCAGTGTTCTTCATTCCCTGTAACGCTTCTTCCTGTTTTGCCGCTGCAGCAGTTATTATTATTATTATTATTATTATTATTATTATTATTATTATTATTATTGCATCTTTAATTCTCATTCCTGGAAACTTGTGATACATATGACTTATATTTAAGAAAATACAGCTGAATTATCTATGCGTATGTCTGTGCATGTATCGGACTGGGTTGCTTATACGCATATAAGTGTGTGTGTATGCCTCACTGTAAAACCCTATATGCTAATTTGTCTTTCTCCCCTTACGTCGACCTCTTTCTTTATACATGTTAACTCTAAACCCATAATAAAAGTTGATTTCAAATGTTTTCACCGCCTCCCATTCCTCATAGTAATGCAATGTAATCATGCTGACCCCTTCGTCCTAATTCCGTCTTTTCTTTTTTCTTCTTTTTTGCGTTCTTTTTCTTTTTCGTTGTCCTTTCTTTAACTCTTTATCTCTTTCTACTCATCACATTCTCTTCCTCCTATCGCCTCCTATTTTGTCTTAAATGTCACTGTGTGTGACCCTCCCACTAAAATTTAGCGTTTTTGATATTTTACTTTATGAATAAAAAATATTTTACTTTTGTTTTTATTTGAGAACAAAGTGCTTTCGGTGGCAAATAAACTTTATTGTGTCGCCTTACGAGTGACTTATGGTTTCTTGCAAACCAATTGTCCAAAACATTAGCATGTTCAGTGTAGCGACTATATAATATTTTTCTATATAAATAAAATATTATATTTTGCTCTTTTTTATTGAGCACTCTTAATAAGCTTGTTTTAATTTATGAATTGTATGCTCTAGAGAAAAGAAAGCAGGCCCACAGCAATCTTAAGCGAGAGCTTCGCAAACGTTTAATTGGCGGCCTTAACCATGACATACAGAGCTGGAAATGCGACACTTGTGAACGAGTGCTTTGGCAAAAGCTGGTTACGTCAACCACCTTAAGTCGCACAAAACTCATGTTCAGGTCAACTTTGCACCTATTATTCTGAATCAAACAATCTGTTTAACATGCAGCAAAGTTTTCAAGTCTTCTGGTGGTTTGAGAAGACATGATTGTTCATAGGAATACACTTCAACCCCCAGAGGAAGTCAATTCGATGGAAATTGCTCAATTTGTATGTCACATCTGCTTCAAGATGTGCAAATCTGCGGCGGGAATGCAGAGTCATCTGTGATGAGATGGACGACAAGATGGGAGAACTCTATATGACGGCGATCATCTGGAAAGATGCAGCAATCATATATATATATATATATATATATATATATATATATATATATATATATATATATAAATGTACGTATACCCACATACATATAAATATATACATTTACATATATAAATACACACACATATATATGCAATGGCTTAACGAGGGGTTTCTTTTTTTATATCCCTTTTTCCTGATGATATAATAAAGTTTCCTGTAACCTGTATTTTTCACTGTTCATATATGTATATATATATATATATATATATATATATA
This sequence comes from Euprymna scolopes, assembly GCF_053919585.1. NCBI lineage: Eukaryota > Metazoa > Mollusca > Cephalopoda > Sepiida > Sepiolidae > Euprymna > Euprymna scolopes. The sequence continues at coordinate 70,395,176 of NC_136512.1, forward strand.
TATATATATATATATATATAGTAGTAAGTTATTAAACCATGTATGGCAATTAAGCTACTGAGAATATTTTGCGTTTCATTCTCGTGAGAATTCGTCAGGCTTATAATGCTATAATATATAATATGATATAATATGATATATGATTATAATATATAATATGATAAGCCTGCCATGAGAATGTAACGCGGAATATCCTGTGTAGCTTTACTGCCATATATATTTTCATAACTTACTACCTAGCTCTACTTATGTATTGAACATTTTTAAGTAAATACTGAAAAATTTACGCATAAAATTATATCTTCGTATAATAATTTATGTGATTAAATAAAGTAATATGTGTGTGCGTGTGTGTACACACATGTATATGTATGTACAAGCGTAAATCCTGCGTCTAAAATAAGAAAACACTTATGCTCCATCAGTGTTCTTGTCACTAACATAAACCAGTAATTACATATTAGCTTATGAGGTCTCTTCTCATGACTTAATCTTTTATACGGTCTAATAAATACTACGTTTTTTGTTCACTTACGTTCATGTGAGGAAACGAATTTCTATTCATTTATGTACAACTATATAGATACTGGTCTTTATCATAAAAAGGAAGATAAGAATATATGTGTGTGTGGGGGGGGGCGTGTGTGTGTGTGTGTGTGTGGGCGGGGGCGTGTGTGTGTGCAAGTATGTGTGTCTGAGAGTGCGTATGTGCGTGTTATTGTAGGGTTATTTACGTTTGTCAGTTCAAGCAATTACAAAGTTGGTTGATCGATGACAATCGAAAACCCGAGCGCATCGTTTAACGGCCAGCCTTGTCAACAGGTCAGACAGATGAAAAATAAAATACTCCTTGTATGTTAATGCTCATCTATATGAATAAAACAGTAGATGTATGTATACGTGTCTGTCCGTCTGTGTTTAAATATTTAACGGATAAAGTCCTAATCTACTGGACGCATAGGACTAAAATTTATAGGAAATCGTAATCATACACCAATGATGGTTTATACTGCGTAAAATCTTTGTTTTGATGGATGAGTTTTTACTTCTTTCTGCGCATTCCCAAATTCAAATCATTTTTTCAAATCGTTTAATATTAAGCCATTCCCACTTATCTTTCCATAACTACATAATTATGAGACGTCGCTTAACCCCTAGATGTTTTGGGTTCGAATGTAGTAGATGTCTTCCAAGTCATTTATAAAACTTTTCAAATCAAGGATGGAGTACTGCTGCCACATCTGGACAGGAGCTGCTAAAAACAGCCTAGCCTGCCTTGACAGAGTACAAAATAGACTTCGTGGCTTAGTGGAGGATGCCCTTTTTCTCTTCTCTGCAATCTCTCTCCAACAGAAGAGACGCTGCGAGCCTGTCTTTGTTTTATCGTTATTTCCATGACAAGTACTCGTTCGAGCTCAAATCTCTGGTCCCCCCTCGCCAATCTTTCACGAAAACACCCGTCTAGCTGAAACCACTGTCAGTAATTTTCCGCCCTCTTTATCTGTGCCTAAATAAAAACTATATTCCATGAACAAGTCTTCTTTCTTAGAAGTGCACTCCTGTGGAACTCCATCCGTTTACCTGTTTCCCACCTGACTACAACTTGAATGTCTTCAAGTCCAACATAAACAAATTCCTGATGAACCGCCCCCTTAAGTAAGACACTTTATCAAATCTCCAATACTAACGATTACTACGATACTATCCCATTAATTACTGTACACGCAATAACCCTTATCCCCGAGTGGCTTCCGGATCTTGATAAGTGGTGACCCCCATTTAAAAAAAAAATCGCTATCATACGTACAGAGTGGCCCGGAAGTAATGATCTATTTTAAAACTAGGATAAATTTTAAAATAGGTCACTACTTATGGGCCACCCTATATATTAGGTATAATATGATATTCAATAGAGAATTGGCTGTGTTATAATAAATACGAAATCTGCATGAATTAAAATAGATTTACCCGTAATTTACCACCCTGCAAAGCCGCTCTCTCCTCCTGTTAGTATTATTATTATTAGGTTGGTGCAATAAGAATGTCGTTTTTTTGACGTTGTTGAACGTAAAAAAACGGCATTATTTTTGCACCAACCTAATAATAAAGCTTAGGTGTTTATGTGTCTTGTAACAAAATGGAGAATATTAGTTTTAATAATAATGTTTACTCTACACAAAGGTTCGTGTTATGTCCGTGTTTGGCGTTAAATTTGGTTTTTCATTGAACGTCATGTGTTATTTGGCTCTCTACCTTTCTAAGAGAAAAATGACTATAGAAAAAAAAAAAAAGAAAGAGAACGATCACGAGAGAGAGACGAGCTAACGTTCGAGATCTTGTCAGAGTCGTGGATAATATTTGCGATCACAAGCGAGGCATAAAGGGGTCCCCCTCAACAAGACGATCACGTGAGAAGCGAAGTAACGTTTGAGATCTTGTCAGAGATGTGGATAATATTCGCGATCACAGGCGAGGCGTAAAGGACACGATTATTTGATCCTAAATTCGACCCCTGGTTCAATATATCGGGAATCTCTTTTGTTTTATGATGTCAGACTGTGGCTCTTAACTAATGTGACAAAATTTCATGCGGATTTTATATATGTCTGTCCAACACACACTTTTGGCAAACAAAGAATTCCCAATTTTAATTGTTCAATATCTTATCTATTTTTAATCATTATTTATAAACTCGCATTGTCCATTCTTTTAACTGACATATTTAATATTTAGTTATTTCTAAACAATCGACTGCATTCCTAGGATTTCAATTTCCATTATCTTTCAACAATTGCCTACAGGGTTCGATTCTAGCCTTTTCCTAATATCATTTTCACATATCTAGTCTGCCTTCATACTTACATAAGAAGGGGACAGCCCTTCTTATGTAACAATTGGAAAATTACTTCTTCTCGCCGCACCCCTTGACGGCTGCAAGAAGACGGTCAATGTCTATCCTCCGATCCACGCTTACATTGCGACGATGACCAATAAGCAGGATATATTTATGTCCGCACGAAAAGAGCCAGGATTGAGGGACGCACAAGTGCAACTGTTACTCAAACTCTTCAATCAGATAAATTCACGCGAAACACGTTTGAAAAATCTAACAATCGTCCTTTTTTCAGAGCATTCATCTTTTTCCTGTTGTAAAATTGCTCTAAATATTATTTTTATTAACATTTCATCACTGCGTTATTTGCTTATACTTTCTCTACCTTTCTTCCTTAAGTCAGAACTGTACCCTAATCGATCATACCTCTGACAGTATAGAAGCATTCTCCTTAGATACTAACGTCCAAATGCATGTGTTTGGTGACTTTAATATCTACCATAAAAATATAGCTTGGTTTCTTAGGTTGAACAGATGTAGCTGGACGTTGCATTTACAGCTTCTCACACAGACAGTTATTTTCCTGACCTATGGGCAAATATCTCTCTTTCATGCTTAGCAGTGTGCCGATTAGAAAAGCAAATGGCGCACAGCGGACATGGAAGCAGATGTTCCCACATGGAAGTATTACAGCAAGCCCTAATCTACCCATAGTTCACTATAGATTGTGCAGCTGCCATTGCACAAATATGACATGCATTCAACTGGTTCGTATGTAATAAGTCAAATACAAACAGGCAAAAATTTATAGGTGCTAGAAATCATTATAAGAGAGAAATAGCCACAATCCAAAGAAGGCATGTTGAAATAACTAGGAAACACATAGAATCGCAGGAGATAGGAACTCATGGAAAATTTACAATAGTGTAGTGAATAAATGGCAATTAGTAATTCTCCTACTATCCAACAACAAAAAAACTCACATGCTCCACACCAAGAAAATGGATTTGCCTCCAACTCCACATAAGAGTCAACAAACAACACTCTCCCAATGTTTGATGATCTGACAATCACCCCTTCTCATGTCCGCAATATCATAAAAACCTTAGACACCTCCAAGGCGTGTAAGCCTGATCTCATTCCGACTATACTAATTAAGAAATGTTCAGCTGAGCTAGTCCCCGTACTTTCCAAACTCTACAACAAATGCCTTGCTGAATCTTGCTTCGCTAATAGCTAGAAGATGGCCTCTGTGGTACCAGTGTAAAAAATTTTGGTGGAAAGACTCTCAATTATCAATCTATCAGTCGCCTTCCCCTCTTCATTAAAATTTTTGAGACCTTAATCACTTTAGTACTAGTCCACCACCAAAACTAATATTCTCTCTGACAAACAGTATAGATTTAGGCAATGTCGTTTTATAGCAGATATTTAAATTGCCATCTCTGAACGCATATACCATGCACTGGATAAGGCGAACGAAGCCATGATTGTAGCCCTTGGTATATCCAAGGCCTTTGGCAAAGTTTGACACAGAGGCTTGCTAATCAAAATAGTACAGGACGAATACTAAATATAATTAGATCCTTCTTAAACAATAGGACCATCCAGATCGCCATTGACGGATGTACACCCAAACAGTATAACATTAATGCGGGGATGCCTGAGAGATCGATCATAGGACCACTACTACTCCTGATATTCATTAACGATCTCCCTGATAATATTGTGTTCTAGATATGTATATGTGCTCTCAAATATGCACGGGGGAAGAACGGATGTACACAAATTTAAGACAATGACAGAATCCTAAGAAAATGGCCTCCAGGTCATAGTGGAGTGGGACCGCAAATAGATTGTTACATTTGCTGCCAGTAAGACTATACTACTCTGTTATAAAAATTACAAGAAGCCTTCCCAACCACCGATATTCGTGACAAATAACACCCTACTTGAGAATTCTTCTAAAAACTATATTCACAGGCAATATGAACTGAAACAAATACATTGGGGGATATTGCAAAGGCTGCTGCAAAGAAGGTGACTTCCCTCTATTGAGCTAGAAAACCACTCACACCTGATCTAGTGCATTTACCGCTAGTTTCTCCCTTTTGGATATGGTCCAAAAAAGAGTCTCCAATCTAATATATCCCGCTTTATCAACTAAAATAAACCCTCTGTCCCATCGCCGTAATGTCGCATCACTGCGGTTGTTTTACAAGAGTCTGAATGGAATGTGCTCTAATAATCTCCTTGCATGTACACATCCCCGACAAATTAACTCCTTGCACGTACATATTTCCGACAAATATACTTCTTGAACGTACAAACAAATAAACACCTTACACGTACATATCCCCGACAAATAAACTCCTTGTACGTACATATTTCCGACAAATAAACTCATTGCACGTACATATTTCCGACAAATGAACTCATTGCACGTACATATTTCCGACAAATATACTTCTTGAACGTACAAACAAATAAACTCCTTGCACGTACATATTTCCGACAAATGAACTCATTGCACGTACATATTTGCGACAAATAAACTCCTTGCACGTACATATTCCCAACAAATAAACTCATTGCACGTACATATCCCCGACAAATAAACTCCTTGCATGTACATATTCCCGACATATAAACTCCTTGTACGTACATATTCCCGACAAATACACTCCTTGCACGTATATATTCCGACAAATAAACTCCTTGCACGTACATATCCCCGACAAATAAACTCCTTGCACGTACATATCCACGACAAATAAACTCCCTGCATGTACATATTCCCGACATATAAACTCCTTGATATGCAGAAGTTTAAATGCATAGTAAATCAACACGTTGTTCATGTTCCCTAAACATGGTCCCAAATAGTAGCCATTTACGTTCAAATGGCGAGGTTCCTTGTTTGGGGTTTAAAATAGTATTAAAAAAATAAAAAAAGAATGACAAAAATAAGGTAAATATTATAAAATTACATTTAAAATTTACCCGGAATGAAATAGTTTTTGTAATTATATTATTGTTTTGGTGAAAATATTGAATGAAATATGTTAATTTAATGATAATATCGTTAGTGCAAGGATTTTTTTTTGTTTTGAATTATATTGATTTCATTATACCAAAGTTTAGGTGCTTTTTCCGAAATGTTCCTGAAATATTAAGAAAAAAACATTTTTATTGTTAAAATCTATAATGCTTGATTTTCATAAAAAAGCAAAAATAAATAAATGCGTTTTTTTTTAGTACTTTAAACTATATATAGCATTGATATTTAAACTATATATAGCATTGATATTTAAACTATATATAGCATTGATATTTAAACTATATATAGCATTGATATTTAAACTATATATAGCATTGATATTTAAACTATATATAGCATTGATATTCATTGTTTGCATAAAATAATACATTTTCACTAATATGTAAAAGAAACAAAAAACAATAATGAATTAACTAGCGGGACCTGTGGAAATTCCACAGTGGACTTTTTATATGTAATATATTGATGTTGGCATTCTATGTATGTTCAGCGTAAATGGAGACGATTTGGTATTATTTTGACTCTATAGTTAAAACTGCAAACGTATTTATCGAAGCTAACAGGGATGCCCGGCGTAGCCTGGTCGTGAAATACGCTTAAATATATTTTAATTCATGCAGATTTTATATATATATTATTATAGAATTCAATTTTCTATCGATTCTTATATATTATAAAGTTCTGCTTTCAAAAATGAAAAAAAATGTATCCATATGACTTGGGTACATTAGCTTGAATCGAAAATATATATATAGTGGAGATGGTAATTAATAAAAACTGAAAAAAGTGCTCAATACTGTTGTAGAGCAAATATGCGTTTTATTTTTTTTATTACCGTACCTTTCTGTTAAGTTACATTATTGTTTCGGCTACACGGTCATTTTTTTCTTGGCCGTCTGTAGCGTCCTCATATATATATATATATATATATATATATATATATATATATATATATATATATATATATATATATATATATATATATATATAACGTAAGTTCCTTCAGTTATAACCGAAACCGAAACGAAAATTCTTAGTAAAATTCCTTCTTATAAGAAATGGAATGTCATAACACTTAGACGACAGTCACTTGGAAGAATATAAATGTAAGCGTGACACAAAATAAATAACACACGCTGTCCTATTAAAATATAGATTACTAGCAGGGGTGCCCGGCGTTGCTCGGGTGTTTGGAGGTGTATGCTGTGCAAAAAAAGCAAAGAAACAAAAAAAATGGTTAATTTTTTAAAACTTTGACCCCTATTATGACCCCTTAAAATATATTGTTTCGGGCTCAAATCACTTTATTAAGTTAGATCCAGGTTCAAGGAACCTATATCTAAAATTTCAAGTGTCTAGACCCAAAATTGTCGGAGGAGTTTGGTAGAGTTCTTAAAGGTCAAATCGTTGAAATTTGACCCCGTAACAGCCAAATTTCTGGCTGACACCCGTCACATCGATTTTCCCAAATCTCAGTACCCGGTATTTCAAATTTCGAGTCTATAGACTAAAAATTGACAGAGTTATTGCGTACGGAAATGTACACAGACAGACAGACACACAGACACACAGACAGACAAACAGACAGACAGACAGACAGACAGACACGTTCACTTTTATAGATATATAATAGAATAGATATTTTGTAATCGTTAATTAATTCTGAAAAAAATCATTGAAATGTTGAATTTTTAAGTGAAAAGAGGAGCCAAAATATTTATACATTTTAGGGATCGGAATTTCATTTAGCACGTACCTAAAAATCCAGCGACCGACTGTAAAATACTGAAAAATACCCCACGACAATTATCCATCTGTTCTTTCCATAAAATCCTACGGAACCAGAGTTATTCCATCTGCGGCCAGCCCGTTTTCTTTTCTTTTTTTTTCTTTTACTTAAAAAGATCGGGTCTTTTTATGCTTCCATATACGGTTTTAGACAGAACAGTTTTCCTTTGATGAAAAAAACATGGAGTCTGTAATTTCCATTAGCTGCACTCGTTAACCTCGCATATAGACACACCGCGATATAAACCGGAAGTTTTCCTAAAGGGATCTAGCGTCAAGGGATTGACAAACTTGATTGCATTTCTGGCTAATTTGAGGTCGACATCAAAGGAAACACAACGATGCCATCGGATTTTAAACGCAGGTTCGCCCTATTTACGTGGACATACGCTGATACACACACACACACACACACACACACACACACACACACACACACACACACACACACACATATGTATAGGTATCTGTTAACACATGTATATATATTGAGGCATCATTTTTTATATAAAGAAACGTCGTTAAAAATAAGAGAAATATCTCGCTAATTATACATGTTTTCGATTTCCTCTTATCTCTTGTGAAAATAATAATGATTATATCTATATCTATTATATATATAAAAGTGGACGTGTCTGTGTGTGTGTTTGTGTCTGTGTACATTTTCATACGCAATAACTCTGTCAATTTTCAGTCTACAAACTCGAAATTTGATATACAATGTATGGAGATGTGGAAAAATCTTCGTAATACGTTTTCGGCTAGAAATTTGGCTGTTAAGGGGTAAAAGTTCAACGATTTGACTTTTGAGAACTCTACCAAACTCCTCCGACAATTTTGAGTCTGAACACTTGAAATTTTAGATATAGGTTCCTTGGACATGGAGATAAGTTAATAACTTGATTTGAGCCCCAAACAATAAAGGTTAAGGGGACATAATAGGAGTAAAAGTTTTAAAAAATTGACCGTTTTTTTTTTTTGGTCAACATACACCTCCAAACACCCGGGCAACGCTGGGCTGAAATGCTAGTATATATATGGTGATACGAATGGTGACTTTGGTGATTTATTTAATAAAGTCATTCTTGACTTTTGTAACATGTATTTCTAAACATATTTTTTGTTATGTAAGGCTTACTCAAAAGTAAAAAAAAAAAAAGATAAAGTAGCACAGTAAAAAAAAAAAAAACGAACTTGTAACGTTAAATGTAAAAAATATATTTATTACTGAATAAAATAAAATAAGCGTTCCGTATTCACTACAATAATAAACAGAAGCCATCGTTAAAAATGTAAGTAAAATACTATTTAAACTGTAGAACGATACCTTCTATGCATAATTGTCTTTAAAATAATCCAGAACCATAAATAGACAGTTCATATATATATATATATATATATATATATATATATATATATATATATATATATATATATATATATATATATATATATATATATATATATATATATATATATATATATATATATATATATATATATATATATATATACCTGATTTTACGCGCTCGTTTCACAGCTTGCTTTGAAAGTAGTTTTTTTATTTAGTGTTTTTTTTCCATTTACTGTTTCAAATGATGATTAAAAAATTCGTCATGCATCTGGAACACTGATGATTTTTTTTATTTTAATAAAACTTCGATCATAAAAAAAATTCAGAAAATAGTAAAGATAAAATTAAACCTGTTTTTTTTTCTATATATCAATCGTAAGGAATTAAATATCTTTCTCATGAATAAAGTTTTTTATAATAAAAAAACTTATATCAATTTTATAAATTTAAATATATATATATATATATATATATATATATATATATATATATATATATGAGTCTAGGGCATAATAGATTCACTGATTGATATAATAATTAAGTGATTGATTTTGCGCTACGTAACAGATACTGTCAAGAATTGTATAAGTCAACTGAATT
>NC_136512.1:70407311-70492311 GCF_053919585.1 Euprymna scolopes
AGTTTCCGAAACGGCTGAGCCTATCTTTTGCAAATTTAACACAAAAGTAATTTATATGCCTGGCAGTGTTCTTAGGCATGTTTTGTATAGAAATTTAACCGATAACATCGAATATCGAAAAAATCCGATCTTAAAAATAGCTTTTTCTCTTATAGATAAAAAATAATATTTTTTACAGAAGAATATATTACGTTACACCAACCAAGGGAGATAATAAGATTTCAGCAAATCATTTCTTCTTAAAAAACAGATTTATTATAATCTGGAGATATAACTTAGTGGTTGAGCATTTGATCGAATGATCTCCTATTCAAACCCACGTATACCTTACCATTTTATTTTGAATTTTTCTTATCAATGAGTTCAATCTATAATATAAAAGAGAAAATATGTGTGTGTGTGCATTTTTTTCGTATGTCCGCCAAAGTTTTTTTTCGGGGGAAGGGCGGCTGGGAGGGATCACTATTTCTTAGAACTTTTTATATACTCCCTAGATTATAATATCTCTGATTTTCGAAAGGAACTCGTAAATATCTTTTATTTCAGCGACTTTTATGCTACAAAATTCGCGCTGTGATTTCATTTTCCCTACTACTATTACTGGCGTGATGTTTGACCTAGAAATCCACAGGTTGATATTCGTTTAACCATCTGCTTTTTTAAACGTTTCATTTCACCCTCCCTCACTTCTCTGCCCGTGTAGCGTCGTAGTAAGTTGTCAGGTCATTCCCCTCAAGGTTTCGGGTTCGAGCCTGCCACCCTACCATAAGATTTTTCTTTTATGCCCGGGCAACGCCGGGCACCCCCGCTAGTCTATAATATAAACCTCACTTGTGTGTTTAAATGTATATATATATATATGTGTGTGTTTGTACGTCTGCCTAAATCTTTCGACAGAGGTTCCGGATTTTCACGATTTAATTTTGAAGCTCGACCCTTCAGACGACAAATATCGAAAAATTGGCCACAAACATTAATGCCTTCACCACCAACTGGGCACTTTTCTACAGGGAGGGGTCGATTTTTTCGCCGATATTTTCGAATGTCATCTTTTCGATTATCTAGCCTTAATTTAAACCTTGCCTCCTTCGCGGTACAGGTTCGAGCTTGCATTCTACTTTTTGTTGTTGTTAAACACACACTTCCCAACACTCGGGCAACGCCGCTTACTCTGGCTAGTTTACAATAAAAGAGGAGTACTACTTAAAATCGCCGCAAATCATTTCTTCGTTTGCATATTTCAAAACTAAACAGTAACCAGTGTGACTTTTTTCGGGGATTTATCGTCAAACCCAAATATCAGCTGACATGTTATTGTAAACAAACACAGAACTCGATGAACGACAGTATCATTATTATTTATTTATTTATTTATTTATTTTCTTTTTTGCTAAGTAATCCACCGGTCAAATTATTCATCGTAATATTCAACAAAGAATTGATTCTATAAAAATACATACGCAATCTGCATAAATTAAAATATGTTTAGATATGTTTTAATCTTTATTTTAATCATTATTCGTAAAGTCAAATTTATAGACACGCAAGTGCGTGCGGAAGAAAAACGGATTCAAAATGAAATGGATTATTTACTTTCTTACAGCTAATTTATCTATAATATAAATCTCACCTGTCTGTTTAAATGTATGTATGTTTGTTTGTATGTATGTCTACTTAAAACTTTCAACAGAGGCGATGAATTTTCACAGTATCGGTCTTGTTTTGAAGCTCTACCCTTTGGACGACAAATATCGAAAAATTGGCTAAAAAATTAATTCCTTCACTCGTAACTGGGCACTTTTCTAAAGAGAGGGGTAGCAAAAGATCGCGTTTTCCGCTGATATTATACAAAATCATCCCCGCTTTTCGATTGACTAGCCTTAATTTTAATGGTAATAGGAAGGAAGGCTCGAACCCGTACCCCGAAGGAGGAAATAAATGCGAAACAAAAAAGTGACGTCTTTGCATCCATCGCTAAACCGGAATGGCGAAGGACGCAATGGCAAAGACGTCACTTATTTTCGCGTTTTTTTTTTCCTCTTTCGCGCTACAGGTTCGAGCCTTCCTTCCTATTACCACTTTTTTTTTTTTTTTTTTTTTTTTTTGCTCAACAAACACCTCCAAACACCCGGGGCAATGCCGGGCACCGAGGATAGTATTTTCTAAGACCTTATAACAAACTCCACACCTTACAAAAATTTTAAAGGCTGTAACGATAAAAATGAAAATAGAAAACCTTTCTTCAATTTATCTTCTTAAAACGTGGTAAGAAATGTAATGCATATATTAATTTTTCAATTTTTTAAAATAACTTTCATTTATGGGGTTGAGGGTGTACGAGGGGCGTGCAATATGTAATGCGCTGACCCACTTCCCATAGCAGTAGAACAACGAAACTTGGCACATTAGTCTTTCTCTACATAGGAACCACCCAGAGCTATGCATTTCTCCCATCGTTTAATGTAGCTCTGGAGACCGTTTTGTAGAACACTCAATGTTGGTCCTCCAACCACGACGTGACTTCAGAAATCAAGGCTGCATCATCTGGGAAACGCTTTCCTTTCGAAAACAACTTCATGGCTGGGAAGAGGTGAAAGTCAGAGGGTGCAAGGTCAGGAGAGTAGAGAGGATGGGGTGTTTCATAACCACACGCCCGTGCCTCTGATCTGGCGACATGCGAGTTGTGGACCGGAGCGTTGTCCTGCAAGAGGAGGGTACCTTTGCTGATCTTGCCCCACCTCTTGATTTTGATAGCTTCCCTTAATTTCCTCAAAAGTGAAGCATAATAGGCTCCTGTAATTGTGGTACCCTTTGCCAGGAAAGCTGTCATCACTACTCCGTCCTGGTTCCAGAAGACTGTGAGCATGACCTTGCCAGCGGAGGGCTGTACCATTGCCTTCTTTGGAGATGGTGAGTCCAAGTGCTTCCACTCCATTGACTGAGCTTTGGTCTCTGGATCATAGTGATGGACCCAGGTTTCATCCTGTGTAATCAGTCTTTTGAAAAACTTTGACTCATCTTCTTGGCACATCTCCAAACTCATCCTCGAGCACTCGACGCGTTTTCGCTTCTGGAATGGTGTGAGCAACCTGGGAATCAATCTGGCAGACACCTTATGCTTATGCAAATGGTCATGAATGATAGTTTCCACAGACCCTGTACTAATCTTGACATCTTGGGCTATTTGGCGAATAATAATGCGCCGATCTTCCAAAATTACAGCCTCAACTTGACGGACAGAAGCTTCATCAATGGTAGAAGGGGGGAGGCGACCAGGTCTGGGAACTGTTTCCACAGACTTCCGACCATGTTTGAATTCACGATGTCAGCGTTTTAAAAAGTCATACGATGGGGTATTATCACCATAAGTTTCTTTCATTTCATCAAAAGTCTCTTGTGGTGTGCGTCCTTTCAAATACAAAATCCGGATCACTGCTCAACATTCAACAGGCTCCATTTCACACCTGACTCAGTTGAAACACCTGTAAAAGAGAAACCACAATTAGTTCAGAGCTGTAATTTGCCACATAACCCGTAGATATATAAATCATTGCACATGCAAAATTTCAACTAGATCAGACAACTGGAAGTGGGTCAGGAGCATTACTTATTGCACGCCCCTCCTAAGTAAAAAAAAATACATTCTACTTCAAGAAAAAAACAATTTCCCATATAAAAATCAACAAAAATGTTACCAGAGAAATGCTAAAAAACACTTTTCAATCAAATAAAAGCCGATTTAAAAAAGATTTTCGAAGAATGAGGTGCCTCCAAAATAGTATGTCACTCATATCTGTCATATGCTGAAAAGTTTTTCGTATGTAGAGAAAAAAAAATGTTTACACATCACGTTTATTTAGTAAGGTGAAAATTTCGTAAAGAGAGTCTTTCGTATTTAGAGGTTCCATTGTATATATATCAACGGACACGTGTTTCATCGTTTATGACTTGTCAGCGTGGCAGAACCTAAATATAAACAATGAAGCATGTGTGTGTGGATAATTAGATTACCAAATATATAGGGCTGGTTATTTTTTTTTTACGGCATTTCAACCCTTTTCTGGTTATTTAATGCCGAATCCAGTTATTTTGGAAATAGTGTTCATGTTGTATTCAGTTGTTTTGTAGAAATCTTTGTATTCAATTGCTAGTTTGTAGTGTTGGGTTTGATTGTTTTATAGTGAAGTTTATTGTTTTTGCTGCCTGCCCTGCAGAACATGAATGAGTTTTGCAATGGGAGTGAGAAAAGGGTTAGAGTAATAATGTTTGATACATTTTAAGTTAGGAAACAAGTCAGGTAGTGGGGGGGGGATGGAAAGAGAAAGGGGAAATGGGAAGGGGGGAAAGTTGGGTTGTTGTTTTTGTTTTTGTTTTTGCAGAACATAATTAAGTTTTTCAAAAGGAAGTAGAAAAACAAAAGGCATTAATGTTAGGTGCATTTCATCTCAGGAAGCCAATATCTTCAGACAGTCTGATCTGGTAGCACCAGAAAAAAAATATATATCGGTCCCATAGATAAGGGAAAAGTATTCCAAACTATCATTTAAGTAAAATGCTTTCTTTCGTATAAATAATCGAATTCGTTCAAAAGTATCGCAAACAAAAATAAACAAATAAATAACATTATAGTATTATTATTAGTGGTGCTATTTATCTCAGCTGATGTAAGTAATGTCTTTTATTTTTAGCTTGCTATCCTTGACAGTTAATAAGTCAGAGAAAAGGAAAGTAGTGGAAGCGAGAGTTATAGACATCGCATAACGCACGAGAGGAAGTTAAATAACTTTTAGTGTTTTGAGAAATGGGAAATTAAATAGAAACATTTGATACAAATACCCGTTGTCTTAAATAAATTAGGAAAGAAATCCCCCCCCTCTCTTATTTCAATGCAACGATTTCTTTCTTTTTCCTTTCTGTTTCCTTGCTTTATCCTTCCTTTCGTCCATACCGTTTGTATATCATTTTTTTCTTTTTAAACTTTCCAGATCGAGACGTTTTCTTTCTGATGTGTCTGAATTGTTGACATGAGGATTCACAGTTGGTATTATTTAGATTATTCGAGCTATTGCGCTCATCTTAAACGTTATTCGCACAACGTTTCGGCGGATGTAACCTCCCACCTTCTTCGAATTCTGGATTTAAATTTTTCTGACGAACGTGAGAATCTGGGGATTTCGAACGGGTCCCTTTATTTAATCTACGAAAGTAGTTTCCTCTCATCCCGTTAGCCACGACTGGTTATAAGTCCTAATTAATTTGCAATTGTATTTTTGAGCGTCGCCCGCACTAAAGATTGGATCTTAAACCTCCGCAAGCGTGTTACTTTAAGTGAATTTTACCAAGTAACATACCTACTATGCCATGGGTGCTTGTGAACTCAGGGACCCATGACATAATATAATTCTCGGTTTGGGTGACACCTAAATTATTAGGAGTTCTATTCCTTCATGGCTAACAGAACAAGAACATACTACCCCACCCCGTGGATTAAATAAAAGGTTCCGTTTGATATTCCGTTTCGATTCCCAAGCTCGCCAGAAAGATTCCCGAGTTCGTCAGAAAGATTCCCGAGTTCGATAAAACACACCCGAAGAAGGCAAGAGGTTACATCGACCGTAGTCTGAACGTTTTTTCTTTCTTATTAAACAATTTTCCGTTCAAGAGTTTTCTTTATTTTATCTTCTTTTAAACTTTCCAGTTCTTTTTTTATTATTTCGCGATTGTGACGTCATTTTATATCAATACGCATATTAGAGTGAACACTGGCGAAACACATTTTCTGCGCCATTTTTTTTTTTTGACGTAGGCTGTATAGTCTAAAATATAGAAGTCAGAGTTAGGAAAAAAAATAGCAAAAACAAATGATTAGAGTAAAAAAAAATAAAATGTTTTACTTACCAAATTAAAAACGACAAAAATAACAAAATTAAAAAAAAAAACCCTACAATTTCGACGTTTGATTCTGAAGACGGAGGACAGCGACTAAAATAGAAACTGATTTAAAAAAATATAACGTTTTTTTGTTTGTCTTTCTTTTAAAAAAAATGGCGGAAAATGGCAGACGACAAAAATGGCAGACGACAGGAATGACTGACGACATTAAATCAGGCGAACTCGAATAAATAACCAAACATTGTTTGTCATCCAAATTTAGAGCTGAAAAAAACACTCAATGTCTCGCAAATAATTGACTAAAACGAAAATGAATGTTTATCTATCTGGTTCTTTTGTATAAGACAACCAGGAATATCAGATTGTTGGTAATTATATATATATATATATATATATATATATATATACATATATATATATATATATATATATATATATGTATGTATATATATATATATGTATGTATATATATATACATATATATATGTATATATATATATATATGTATGTATATATATGTATGTATGTATATATATATATGTATATATATATACATATATATATGTATATATATATATGTATGTATATATATGTATATATATATATATATATACATACATACATATATATACATACATATATATATATACATGTATATATGTATATATATATATTTATATATATATGTATATATATATTTATTAAATTTTTCTAGCATATATATATATATATATATATATATATATATATATATATATATATATATATATATGCTAGAAAAATTAAAAAAAATAAGTAACCTATTATGGATTGTTTGTGCCAAGAAAACAACTTAACAAAGCCAGGTAAATGTTAAAAATAAAAATACATCTAAAAATTAGCATCTTTCTTCTTTAATGTTTCATCAATGAATATCTTTTTTAATATATATATATATATATATATATATATATATATATATATATATATATATATATATATATATATATATATATATACATATATATATCGGGGAACGTTAAATTGTCGCCCTAGAAAAGACGACATGATTCCGTTTCCGTTTCATGAAAACCGGTTTTCTTCTTTTTTGTTGTTGTTGTTGCAGACCATCTACTACTTGAGCAGTTGTGTACAAATCCCAGAGGCGATAGGAGCCTTCTATCATGTCAGAAAGTTACAGAATATTCAACGAGCAAAATCAGAGATGCGTCGCTGTACAACTCAGGCTCTTTACCTATTCAGGTTATAAAAACAGGACTATGGCCAGTATCTTCAAAATGCAAATCAGGACGGTTCAACGCTTCTCAACGAGCTTTCCAGCGACAATTATGGATTTTGGTGTAGTTTCAAATGAAGACCACATCATGTCACCTAACATCTTCAAAGTCAGCTTGAAAGTCAACACAAAAGTGTACCTGGGTGTGCTGAAAAGTGAGGTGTTCTCCTGGTGCAATCAAGTGGTCGATGGCAGACCCTGGGTGTGGCAGCAGGACTCGGCGCTGGCCCACAAGTCCAAAGAGACCCACGCTTGACTTAAGAAGTGCCACGATTTTGTATCCTTCTTTAACTGGCCCCTTCCTCCCCAGACACGCTAAACTACTTCGTTTAATCATTCACTAAGAACATCACCAACAATGCCCCCCCCGAGTATTCGCCGAGCTCCCACCAGCGTTTGTGGAAAAGGCATGCTCCCAGTTCCGGTGTCATATTGAGGCGGAGGGCAGTTACATTGAATAGATATCAGCTCTACTACAAGTTACCTGAATTGATTTTTTCGATAAAATTTTTTAGGATGGTGTTTTCGTTAAGGCGACAAATTTATCGTTCCACCCTGTATATATGTATTTGCAAAATAGTTTTCTAACGGAAGAAACTGAAATTTATATTTATCTTTATTTTTTTATAATTTTAAAGGTTGGAAAACTTCCAATACACACACACACACACATATATATATATGTGTGTGTGTGTGTGTGTGTGTGTGTGTGTGTGTGCGTGCGCACGCGTGTGTCCCTTAATCATTTGACACATTTGTAGATTTGTAGGTAACACATAAAATAGCAATTAAATAAAGAATATACTTTTAAAAATTAAAAAAAAAATACCCTTATGAATTTGATTTCTTTGTGAGGTAAGATACTGGTTGGCTCGGAAAGTCGCTTGATCTAAATACCTGCGAGTGTTTTTTTTTTATTTTTTTTTTATTGTGGAGATATTTTAAGTCAAACGTATTCAGCAACTGCCTTTGATCTCTTGAAGAATAAAAACGAGTTATTCGTTCTGAAATTACTGCTATTTCACCGTAGATGGTGCATCGAGTTATTGAAAACTTTTGTAACGTCTACAATCGTGTGTTAGCAACGATGGAAAACATTTGGCCGAGTTAATATTTAAGACTGTGTGAAATAAAACGACATTCTACGTACATTCTTTTTCTAAATACTTTATTTAATTGTTATTAAATAGTTTCTGACCAACAAATATATCAGATCAATTTGGGACACCCTGTGTATATATTGTTTGTACTATTTAATACTATTTATATATGTGGGCGACTATTTATTAAATGGACAATTTGGGGGTCGTTTGCGAGCACCTATACCTTGGGCCGATGGATAGAGCTGCCGACTATTAACGTGATGGTTGTAGGTTCAATCCCCGGCTAGGGAAATTGTCCTAGTTTAGCCGCACTGATGTTTTGTGATTCAACGAAACAATATATATATATGTGTGTGTGATTCAACGAAACAATATATATATATATGTGTGTGGGTAATTTAATATATATATATATTAAATATCGGACTATATATGTATGTACTACGAGATAGACTAATAATTTTAGAGACTGCTTTATTTATGAGGCAATCATGATCAATATTATTTTTGACATCATTTATGAATATTAATACAAACAATCTTGATACGAAACCGGCACTTAATTCTAACACACGCACACACGAGCGAATATATATATATATATATATACACACACACACACACATATATATATATATATACATATATATATATATATATATATATATATATATATATATATATATGGCGACGGAGAGATGGAAAGAGAGAGAAAATACGTTTTATGAGAAGGACATTAAGAAATTCTGCAATTTTCAAATAGATAACGCAGTCGGCTATAATAATAATAATAATAATAATAATAATAATGATAATGATGATGATGATGATAAAATAATAATAAAAATAATGATAATGATGATGATGATAAAATAATAATAATAATAATGATAATAATGATGATGATAAAATAATAATAATAATAATACTAATAATGATAATGATGATGATGATGATAGAATAATAATAATAATAAGTATAATAATGATAATGATAATGATGATGATGATAAAATAATAATAATAATAATAATAATAATAATAATAATAATAATAGTAATAATAAAAATGAATGTTAGTGTATCCGGATTTCTTCGATAATTACTTTATTTTGTTTTACTTGAGAATCACCACTTATCAAGGCCCGAGGACCACTCGAGGATAAGGGTTAATGAATGTAGAGTAATCGTTACATTGTGTAAATTGAATAGAATTTGATGGTTTCTGGGGACAAGTCAACAAGAACTTGTCTATATTGGATTTGAAGGCTACCATGCTGTATTCAATCAGGAAGTAGTGCAGTGGAACAGTGTTCCCCAGTCGGGCAGTTCTGGAAAATAAGTTTTGCTCATGGAATCTGCGTTTAGATTTAGGTGCACGTAAAGACTGGGTGAAATCATATATAGTGTTATAGTTAGGTGTGTACTTTTTGTGAAAGTTTGTCAATGGGAAACCATAAATTGGAGTTCAGTCGAGCACTTGCCATGAAAATAACGATAGAGCAGTGACAGACTTGCAACGCATCATCTGCAGGGAAGAGAAAAAACATTACCTACTAGATATCGAAGTCGGTTTAGAACTCTCTCAAAGTTGGATAGGGCGCGCCGAGCAGTTCCTGCCCAGATGTGGCAATAAGTACTCCATTTTAAGGCATACCTGGCTTTCATAAATATAAAGGATCGCATCAGCAGTGAAATACTTACTAGAGCGGTAGAGTGATCCAAGTATTTTTCTAGCGATCTTGGCAATACATTTGATGCATGTGTTCCATTTCTGATCGGGAGTGAAGGTCAGTCCCAGAAGCTTTTCGAGACATGGAACTTTTCCAAGACGAGAGCCATTCATTTCAATTTGGGCATGATGCGGATCAGAATAATTATGATGAAAAAAGTTTGGTTTTTAATGCATTAAAATTAACCAGCCACCTTTTTCTCCATTGTACCAATTCTCAAGATAAGAAGAGAAAGAATAAAAAAAATCTTGGTCATTGCTGGTCTTTGAAGTGTTGCCATAGATTGCGGTTTCGTAGGCAAAAATGTCTAAGAATGATCTAAGAATGTGATTTGGGAGATCATTTACGAAGATCAGGAAGAGAGTTGGGTCCAGGATGAAACCTTGAAGGACGCCGGCATTAATACTCTGAGTTTCTGATTTCTGCACGCCATCGACTACTCTTATAAGCCTATCAGAAAGAAAGGATTTAATAATTGAGAGAACATTTTCAGCCATGAAATAGTTGGCGATCTTGTGAAGTATGTCTTTACGCCATACTTCATCAAACGCCTTAAATAAGTCTGGAGCTGTTGCTCTAGAAACGAATCCCCTGTCGAAAGATTCGCCAATCCTGATTGATATAACAGTTAGTACATCAGCTGTAAATCCCGCAGAACGGAAACCATATTGCATGTTACTAAGCAAGTCATTTTTTGCTAAGGTCGTTGACCACTTCTCTGTTTATCACAGATTATAGCAACTTACTCATGATGTACAGGAGACTGGTTGGTCTGTACTGAGAGAGAGATGACCGATCTCCAGAATTTTGAAATACGGGGCAGACTGATGAAGTTTTCCAGACAGTTGAGAAGCATTTGTCCTTAAGGCAACGTTTAAACAGCTTTGTAAGTATGGGAGCTAGTTCCGCTTGTAGCATTTTGAGCACATAACTGGAATGCCGTCATATGCGTTACTGGAATCAAGGTTTTCGACAAGCTTTACTATGCAAATTAAAATTTTATGAAAAAATAAAATAAAATAAAATAAAAATAAATAAAGAGATGCTTAACCTTGATAATAACTGATAATAATAAAAGACAAATGAATAAACATGTATGTAGATTTATATTGTGCATGATCTGCAGATTGGCTGTTTCGCTGTTGGATTTTTATCATTGCGGCTAAACAGGCAAATGGTTCACAATGCGATCGGCACTTGACTTATTCTTCGACTGTTGCAGATTCTAACAATTGGACAACGTTAATTACATACGATATACAAGATAAAGTTAGATAATTAGCACAAGTAACAAAAAAGGGACAATGCTTCAACAATTGTAACTGACAAGAATCCTCGGTTCATACACTATAAGATTTATATTATCGCTAGTGCTGGTCGGCCATTGTGCTCAACCCATCCAAAAAAGAAAGATGGTACACGCGCGTGCACACACATACCCACATACACATACCCACACACACATACCCACACACACACATGTCGATACATGCTTGATTAATTCTCTTTTCGCAAAATTTGAATCATTGTCTCGACTCGTCAAGCAAGTTTCCTTGTTTTTATTTATTTGCTTCCCCACGTAGCTAATTAGGCAGGAGGCCGTTTTTTAATGTGGAGATAGGGGGAAGGGGGAGGGAAAGAGGGGATCCAGCTCCCGAGAGGAGGGAAGTGGAAGCTGGATTAGAAACTGTTGGTATGAAGGGTTGCCCCTTCAGTGACCAAGGTCAGATATGTGGGGGTACCCCCACATATGGTCTTTGCTAGTCATAGCTGGTCTTTGCTAGTCATAGCTTGCAGTATCTGCCGGAACAGATACTACACTTTACACTTTGATCCCGGCCCGAAGGCCAAGTTCCAAGCAAGTTTCCTTGTTGATTGAGATTGTCGGACTGACTTCCTCATCTTGGTTGTTATAGTCACAACGTTTCGGCCGTTTTGTCCTCCGGCCTTCATCAAGTGTTTTGTATCAGACTGGGGAACCGTTTGTTAGGAGTCTCGAACCAAACCTTTTATTATCATTACGGGGGTACTATGTTCGGACTCAAGCTAGGCTCTGGGACGTAGTTGCTAGTACCCCCGTAATAATGATATAATTACTTTATCTTCTAGTTCTTATTGTGAATGAAGAAAATGAAACCAACCTGAAGTCTGAAATTGTGTTTTGCAAACAAACAATCAAACAAGCAAACAGACAAACAAACAGATTAAGAAACAGATAAACAAATAGCAACACAGAATGAGAAAAAAAAGAAACCATTGATTTGAAATTTTGTTTGAGTATTTCGACTTGGATTAAAAAAAAAAAATTTAAGAAGAGAAACATGACGACCAAAAAAAAAAAAAATATGAAAAGAATTGAAATAAATTGAATCTGTTTTCTTTCATGTCCATAATTTGAATTTGCAAGGAAAAAAAAATCGGAGGCAGATGTAGAATTAATTTGAATGGCGAGAATAGAACAGAACTTGCTTTCTTCCAAAAGAACATCACGTGAAATCTAGGGCAAGGTGCCCTTGAATTAGAGAGACATTTTTAGGCCTTAAGCAGTTATGTGAGAACAGTGACACCGTTAAGAAACACCTATCATATGAGTTAGTACGAATGTTCGTTTTGTTTGTATAGTAGAAACTTTAGAAAACTACTTCCAGTCCGTAGTGGAATGGGACCGTAAATGGATAGTAGTATTTTATGCTACTCAGACCAAACTTATTTCCTTTAACAATTACCAGAAGCCTTCTCAACTACAGATAGCTATGACTAGTAGTAACCCATCCAAGAGTTCAGGTTTCAAACTCCTCCGTTTAACATTCACAAACACCATGAATTGGAACAAATACATAGACGACACTGCAAAGGCTGTTGCAAAAACATGTGGGCTCCCTTTTCAATGCTAGAAAATAACTTACACCTGCAGTGACGTGTAGAGAACTTTTTCAGGGCAGGGGTTCAAGTGAAAAAAAAACAAACAAAAAAACAAACAAACAAAACCGGTGTCTCGGTGGGGCAAAGGCTTATAATATATGCCTCTGAAAAGAGTACTTTTAAAACTGGAGTAAAAGGGGCAGGTGCTTGGGCACCTATTGCCCTCCCTCCTTCTGTATGTCCCTGCACACCTGAGATTGTACAAAGTTACCATTCATCCATGCATGGAATATTGTTGACACATCTGGGTTAGTGCATCAATCCACAATTAGTATCTTCCTCTATGAGAGTCCTCCCATCCCCAAAGAATCTCCAATCTAATATGTTCCACATTATCAACCAAGCTTCAACACATGTCCCATCGCTGCAGTATTGCATCTTTGCGCCTGTTTTACAAGTGTTGTAATGTGCTTTGCTCTAAAGACCATATTGCCCTTGTACCTATTTACTATGCCTCCCCACGGGACAGAGTTAGACACCAGGGTCGTTTTTTAACGTGGAGAAAAGGTACAAAAATAAAAATTGTCTCAGTCGTAAAGGATTTCTCCTACACCGAAAGAGAACAAGAAATAGAAGTGCAGCATCTGAAGAACAGATACTACACTTTGATCTTGTCCCGAAGGCCAACTCTTGTAAACCCCCTTGACGAAATTCAATATATAACATTATATAATCAATTCTTAATGCTGCAATATTTTAAGTTATAAATTTATTATATGTTTTGCCAGAACATATTGTCCTTTTCTTTTCCAGTTTTAACAACTAGTCCTTTACTTTTCCATGTTTAAGCTTAACCATATTACTTTTCATGCTCGCATTTTTCTATAGTAACATATATATATATATATATATATATATATATATATATATATATATATTCTGCTTTGGTTTGCTGTGAACAAAGTTGAAGTAGTCCTTCAAACTAATCTTTATGGATTTTCTAGATTTCTAGTTAGTTCTAGGTAGTTCATTAAAAGAAAGAAGGAAAAATGTAAAAAAAAAAAGGTTACGAACCACTTGCCTAGACAAAAAGAATAGCTTAAGTGCAACATAAGAACTGTTACTACACATTGTTCTTAACCAAATATACCTACAGTTGATTGCGATGTGTGCGCTCTTTTGTGTGCTTTTTTTTTGTTAGCGTATACAGGGCTGGCTTATATTAGATTAAATATAGGTTCACTGTTTGTCGGATGTGAAATTTTAATAAAACAATGCGGTCATTTAGGTATCAATTTCATCCTAAATGAATTAAATTCATTTTTTTTTGACTGCGTGCGCGTAATAAATTAGGCAAAACAAAGAAAAGATTAATGAATATTTATGAAACGGATTTGATTAATCGATTTAACTAAGCGATTAATTACATCCGTTTTTGTATTTTTCCGCCCAATTGTTTCCAGTGAGAATGAGCATTTAAGCGCGCTCAGCGATGGAAATATTTTTTCAAAGTTGAGCATGACAGATAGACAAGCGGATAAACAGACGGATACAAGTACGCGAAACAGACAAACCGACGGACAGTGTCTCTTATAGAAATGTTTGGGTATCTAAACTAATTGCAAGGAAAAAAAATGTCACCCGTTGGGTTTCTCGTTGAGCACAGGTTAGATTGAATCCGGAAAAATAGTGATTTTTGTTATTTAGGGGGGAGGGTAATCACTTATCAAGGCCCGGAAGTCACTCAAGGAGAAGGGTTAAGTATTAGGCAGATGAGGAGACAAGATCAGTAACGGTGGAACTTAGGTAGAGCTAGATTATCTAAATGGACAACTCAATAGGAATTTATTCACATTAGACTTGAAGACGATCATGTTACAGTCATCAGGAAGTTCGTATTATTTGGATTATTCGGACTACTTTTCTCATCTCGAGCGTTATTTTCACATCATTTTGGTCGATATAACATCCGACCTTCTTTAGGGAATGTTTCTATCGCACCCAGGAATCTTTCTGTCAAACTGAATTTCGAACGAACTGCGTTTATTTAATCAATGGGGTTAGCGTGCTTTCTTTCGGCCAGCCATGACTGAGTATAAGTCCTAAGTAATTAGCAATTGTAATTTTGAGTGTCGAACTTACTGAGGATTAAACTTTCAACCTTCAGAAATATGTAACTTACAACTGAATTCTGCAAAGTACTTTAACCACTGCGTCACGGGTCTTTGCAAAAGTGAGTTTGTTCGCACGTAAAAGTGATGGAATGATATGGGCATTCTGCATTCAAGTTTTGCCGAATCACTTCGCAGTTTATAGAAAAGCAGGAAGGTGCATTACAATCATCAAAACAGTAAATTGATGGAGACCAATAGACCAATAAGTCAAACGAGCTGAAACAAAGGAAGCAGGGAACAGATCAGACAATTCTGAAAATACTATGCATCAGTACAGTCTCAAGAGACAATGGATACCCTCTGTAAGGCTACTGTGAGGCAAGGGTTGCGCGAGTCTCAACCGCACCTCTCCTAAATCGAAACTACTTGAGTCCAATGACAAGAAGGAGTACTAGACGACTGGAAGCAATGTAGAGATAAGGGGAGATCACACACAACAGCTGGAATTCCCAAATGGTCACCCATGTTAGTACTAACCAGTTGCTTAACTTCGGTAATCTAACGGGAACTGGTGTGGCAACGTGAATTATGCCGCATATGCTAAAAAATACATGCCATCAATTATTTATAGAGATACTGAGACTAGCAAAATAACGAGAGAGAGAGAGAGAGAGAGAGAGAGAGAGAGAGAGGGAGGCGGGAGAGAGAGGGGGAGGCGGGAAAGAGAGAGAGAGAGTGAGAGAGAGAGAGAGAGTGTGTGTGTTTGTGTGTGAGAGATAGAGAAATAGAGATTCACCAGCCCAAGTATAACAATAGCACGTCATGCATTGTCCGATCGTATCAGATTGGCAAGAAATTTCTTGCAGTTTTTAACTTTTAAATTCAGATGAACATATTTCGGGTCTAACAAAAATTTATTAATCCAAACAAGCACCATCAGAATCAACACATTTTTGCCAACGCAAAACAAGTGTATTTATGTCATAACATAAAAAATATTGTGTTCTAGTGGCGGTGAAGTCTCTGAAGGCGTTTTTAATATCGATTAGGTTTGTGAAGCATTTCCCACTCAGAAAGTTACCGAGATGCTTGAAAAAGTGATAGTCGGTAGGTGAGACGTCTGGAGAGTACGGCGGATGAGGCAGAATTTTCTAATCCAATTCGATCAACTCCTCCCAGGTCGGTTTAGCAACGTGCAGTCGAGCATTGTTGTGGAAGAGAATTGGGTCTTTTCTGCTGACTAATACTAGGTTTTGTTGTCGAAATTTCTGATAAATTTAATCCATTTGTTGACAGTATTTCTCCGTCGTAATGGTTTCGCATGCATTCAAAAAACGGTAATGGATGAGACCAGTTGCAGACCACCAAACAGCCAACATGACCTTTTGGTGCAACTCTGGCTTCAGGAAGTATCGCGCCAAAAACTGATCAGCATCACCTACTTGTAATCGAAAGTCACGACTCGATCGAGAAACGGGCCATTCTAGTGGCGTAAATAAAGGGAAGATGACACTTCCTAACGACGTTTCTTTTGGTTGGTTAAAAATTTCGTAAGAAAGTCTCACTTTAACATTTAATAAACAACTTCATTTGTCATTTTTGTTAGTCGCGCATGCAAGAGAGAAACGGGTTAGTAAATAGACGTGTTCTTGTATAAAGATAGATTTAATATATTGCCGGCTTGTTAAGGAGTGAATAGTTCCGTTCACACGTGTTTATAGCTAGTAATCGTCCGGACGAAGGAGCAGGTTAAAGGAGAAAGAAAGGGAAGGTCTTCAGTGTATTTACGTGTTGTCATAGGTGTGTGTGTAGGTTGATCGACGAGAGCAGTTCCGCACGTGGTACCGCACGTGGAAATAAATGTGAGTTTGAAAGGTCGCCATGGTATCTTGTTGCACTCACATTCGGCCTGGGGCCACAGCCCAAGGCTAATGTCTGCTGCCCGACAAGAGTTAAGAGTTTCAGATTTCGCCTTTTCTGTACTCGGTCACGTGATTGAGAGCTGGCTTGTGATTAGAAAAACCAGGAAGAAAATGGATTTCAAAACTCGAGCCGCAAGAATGAGCTCCTGCCTGTGATTGTAGCGAGTTTCGACTGCTACAACTTTGTCGTCAATCTAATAGAATAGAGATTTGTAGAAATAGAGATTAATCTGAGGAGTGAGAAAATGTTTAATGCTATTGGGGGATGCAATGCTCTATGTATCGATTTTCAGTATTTATTTGCACAGTGATATATATGTGAGTAAAGCTAGGCAGTAAGTTATGAATATATACAAGATGTTTCCAGACTTTTTTGTACAGGCATTTAAAATTGTCGTAGACTCTTGAAAATTCAGTATATCATTGCTGTACATCTTATGAGATGACTGACCAATTTTTAGGATTTCAGGTTCAAATGATCAGTTACGGAAAGAAATTGCAATACACCTTACCAAAACCTGAATGGCACAGCTGGTGAATTAAAAAAAATGTGATATGAACATGAGAACAGTTTAGAAGAACAATATGCAATAAAATTGTTTTAAACTTGGGGAAAAAATGTCAGCGAAACGTATGGAATGTTTCAGACGGCTTTTGGTCCATCTTGCATGAATCGAGCATCAGATTTTTGGGTGGCAGAAGAGTTCAAGGAAGGCAGAGAGTCTGTGAGGGATTATGAGATGTGTAAGAACACCAGAGTTGATTGGCCAAATAAAGCATTTCATAGATAAGGACCGTCGTGTGTCTATAGTGCACAGTTTGATGTCAGTGTGGGAACTGTACACACAATTATTCATGAGGAACTGAAGATGCAAAAGATTTACTCGAAGTTTGTCCAAATGTACCAGTCACAGCTTCATCCTTATCATCAGACGGGCATCAAGACAGTTCCTCGCCCTCCCTATAGTCAAGACCTTGCTCCCTGCGACTTTTGGTTATTCCCTAAGCTCAAGGAATACCTTAGATGCTGTCGTTATAAAACAGTTGATGAGATGAAAAAGGCTGTGACGAGGGTCCTTGAAACGCTCACACAAGAGGACTTCTCTTGGGCTTCCAGAAGTTGTTGGAACTGTACAAGTGCATTGCAGCCGGAGGAGATTACTTTGAAGGGAACTAGAGCTTCATGGGTGTAGTATCAACAAAAGTGCGTATACGAAAAAGTCTGGAAACTTATTGAAGGCACCTCGTAGATGGCAATTAATAAATTTCCGTGTTTAATCTTCGTGAGCATTCGTCAGGCTATTTATCAGTCTTTACGATGATGAAATGTGAGGATTGCAAATTACATTGCTATGATGACTGAACTTATGCCTTCGTGGAAGCTTCATCTATCTGTTGCGGATATTGACTGTGCGAGACTCTAAGAATGCAACCCCTGTCATGGACCTTTGTCAGAGGTAGAAATTCTGGAGCACAAAGTTCGCTGGTTCTAATGGTACTAGCTCTTCAACTTAAAAAGCAATAGTCTTTACTTTTGAAACGACCTTCGTATATATATATATATATATATATATATATATATATACATACATATATATATATACTTATATATATATACTTATATATATATATATATATATATATATATATATATATATATATGGCAAATCTCAAGTCTGTAGACTGAAAATCGACAGAGTAGTTTGGTAGGCAAATGTACATTCACAGACACTGCATAGACAATTTCACTTTTATTGATATATAAATATGGGAGGATTGCAAATTGCATTGTCATATATATATATATATATATATATATATATATATATATATATATATATATATTACCTGAAAGTTTCAGCCTTCTGGTCCATAAGCACTTTTATCTTGGACGTGCGTCAGAAGCAGAAATGCATTATTGAATATCTCCCTATAGAAAAAAATTCCAGCGATCAACATTCACTGTCGCCTGTTGAATGTTTGCTAAACTGATGCACAGTTAAGAGATGGGTTTGTCGATTTCAGTGGGGCGACAGAGATACGAGTGACAAAGCGCGCTCCAGATTTTTACGGCCGAGGCATTAAAAGATGCTGGCAAAGGGATTGAGAATGTTGATGACGATTTAGAAAAACAAATTCTGGATCACGAAAAGTCGGTCATTTTAATGATACCACTCCCATCTTTGTAGCTCTTCAACGTTTTTGTTTTAGAGTTAAAAAAATAGGACGCTTACTTTTGTGGCGACCCTCGTATTTGTTAACTATTATATATTTTTTTATTTATCAATTTGTGCCTTTTTTGCTTTTGCCATTTCTACTAGGCGATTTTTTAAAAAATTCGTTATAATCCATAAATTTTAGTTTTACTGGTAGTATATCTATTATTTTGTCATTAATGTCAGCGCAGCAATAGAAAATCAAGTTAAAATAAGGTAAAAAAACGCAATTAAAAGAATCGTTTATAGAATCAGAAATGAGGCTCCAAATTTTCCGATTCCGACACTCCAAAAGTTTCTGATCTTTACGATTCCCGATTCCGATTAATCATTCCAACACTAGTCTTAATCTTCCTAATGTAACGTAAAATGGATGTAAAACTGTTCTGTTCAGAGGGAATTCATTTTACCCGTCCTGGGACGAATATTCATCGAGTTCTCTATAAAGAATGTGACAGACCGACAGACAAAACTTCTGCGAGATATACGAGGACGCAGCTACAAGGAAACACTACAAAAACCTCTAAGCCTAAAAAAAAAAAATGGCGAAATAACTCAACGTTCAATGAAATTAAATTGCAATTGGTTAAAAAGACATCAAAACAATAAGTTGCTATCATTAGATCAGTTGTAAATTCGTCCTTCATGGAAAAAAAAAATTAATTGATAAAACAATAAATTTGTGATCCGTTATCGGCTAAACGACAACTAATACTACAACTACTACTAGTACAATTACTGCTACTATACCACTACTAGTGCTACTATTACTCCTACTCCTCCTCCTCCTCCTCCTCCTCCTCCTTCTACTACTACTACTACTACTACTACTACTAATAATAATAATAATTTTTATTCCAGTCGAAAGGCATATGGAAGATGAAGAAAGTCAAGATAACATTAATTATCGCAGGAGCAGTAGGAACAATTCCGAAAAATCTTTGAAAAAAGAATAGAAAAATTGGAATCAGGGGGGGGGTGGCTTAGAAGATACACTATATAATGTAAATAGTCGAAATACCAGGTGACACAAAAGAAGCTGGCGGATAAAAGAAAAAAAAAAATTAATAACTTCTTGACGTCAGGAGTGTGAATTCCGTTATAGAAACGTTGATTTAATTTGAATGAAATAAAAAACGCATCAGGTGCGCTTGAAAGCCAAACCACAACGCAATGTTACGAAAATAAACAAATATTTTACTTATTTGAAATTTATAATTTATGTATTTCAGAGTCAAACTCCATCCTCAGTATGTTATGCATGTTTTTTTCCCTCGTCTTTCCTGCAATGTTGTAACGTTGGAGAAAGAAAAGTCTGTTAGTAAAGATCCGTGCGTTGTCTCTTAGCGGTTGTATTTGCAAATGTCGGATCGTTGCGTTAGCTACGCAAGATCAACGCGAGGGTTGTGAGTTCCGTTATAGAGGCGTTAATTTAATTTTTCTTTAATAAAATACGCATCAGGTGCGTTTGAAAGCTAAATCACAACGCAATTTTACGAAAATAAACAAATATTTTACTTGTTTGAAATTTATAATTTAAATATATTTTGGAGTAAACGTCCATACTCAGTAAGTTTTAAATCTTTTTTTCTTTCTTTTTTTTCTTCTTCTTTCTTGCCATATTGTAAAGTTGGAGAAAGAAAAGTCCGTCAGTAAAGATTCGCACGTTGTCTCTCAGCCGTTGTATTTTGACATGCCGGAACAGTGCGTTGGCTACACGAGATCAACGTCAGGGGTGTGAGTTCCGTTATAAAGGCGTTACGTATCAGGTGCACTTGAAAGCCACATCACAACGCAATATTACGAATATAAACAAACATTTTACTTGTTTGAAAGTTATGATATAAATATTTCAGAGTTGAACTCCATCCTCAGTATTTTGTACATCTTTTTTTTCCTTGCCATATTATAAAGTTACAGAACGAAAAGTCTACTAGTAAAGATCTGCGCGTTGTCTCTCAGCAGTCGTATTTCGAAATGCCGGAACAGTGTGTTGGCTACGCGAGATTAACATCAAGGGTGTGAGTTCCGTTAGGAAGCGTTGATTTAATTTAAATAAATTTTTTTATTTATTTTATAAAAATCACACTCTTGACTGTTATCTCACGTACCATTTTGGCATTCCACTCAATTGTGCTAGAAAATTACCCCCACAAGAGAGTATTCTATATCTATATAAAGCCACCATTTGCCGATGTATGGAGTATTGTTGCCATATGTAGGTTGGTGCTTTTACCGCTAGTCTTTGCCCTTAAATAGGGTTAAAAAAACGAGTCTCTTATCTAGTCCAGCACTATCAACCAAGCTCCCACCCCCTTCACATCGCCGCAGTGTTGCATATCTGTGCCCGTTTTACAAGTACTTCAACGGAATGAGTGTTGTGAACTTAAAGTACTTGTGTTCCTGACATAAAAATCTCGACTGACCCGACCAGCAACAAAATCCCACCTCTTCACTGTAGAAGTGCCTAGATGCTGGACATTTTTTTACTTTAATAATTTCCGCCCTTAAACCGCTAGACTTAAAAATTCAAATGGCAGAGATTTAAATGTAATGTGAACAAACATCTCGCTGCTCAACTCCGCTGTTAGACATGACCCCAAATAGTAACTTTAAATTTTACGGATCAAGTAACACTGTCCCTCGTTGGGGATAAAAAATAATATGCAAAAAAATTCTTAAATTACCCAATTTCAATATCATCCCCGTCTGTCTGTCTGTCTGTCTGTCTCTCTCTCTCTCTCTTTCCCTCCCTCTCTCTCTATATATATAGTCTTGGAAGTTTTTAACCTTTAAAACTATACAATTTTTTTTTTTATTTTTTATCATTAGTTAGAAAACTATCTAGTCAGTAAGTCATTCAATCACCTGCAATCACTGCATCAACTTGCTCTCTCGAATTCACTATAGTACCAGTAATAATTTATTTTTAAGGGGTCATCAGTTGTTTACTATGAAACACTGTTTCGGGGATTTAAAAAGAAAACAGTATATTACATCATGGCTCCCGAGCAGTGTTGATCAAACACCACCTCCCTTAATCTTAGAGGGAAAAAACATCTTACAAAATCTACTTTCCTATTCTTAATTACTTTATCTAACCTATTCATGTTATAAAAATTAATTTCCTACCTGTGAGATTCATCTGTTTCCAAATTAAAAATGAATATATTTTTTAATTTACCAGTCTTGTATTTATAAGATTAGGATTAATCCATTTGACTACTTATCACCCCCACTATGATAAGTATTTTGTATTGCTATATGTATAAAGGTTAAAAATATTTATACCTATATACATTTTTTCTCTTCTTTTTTATTCTTTTTTATTTTTGTTTTATTTTTTTATAAATACATTTTATACATTACTAATAAAGTTTTGGATTTCCTTTATTAATATGTTCTAGTTAATTTTATACCATTCAAAGAATCAGGATAACAAACAAATGCTTTATTTAACTGTTTAAATATTTTAGTTTTATCTGAACCTTGTTTTATCATACTTATTACTAAGCTATAAATTGGGGGTATAAAATCTATTAATTTTAAAGTACGCGAGCTATTCTCAAAAACTCTGATATAATAGCTCCATAAAACATAAAAACAGGGCAAGTACTATCTTTATGCGGCATCCGCACTATTTGATAGGAGAAATGGCTTCTTTTATCATATATATATATATATATATATATATAACCATAACACCAAAAGATGGAGGAAGTGAGGAGGCATGGCTTTGGAAATCTTTTTACCCAAATACGATGTTCAGCATGTTAAAAATATACCTTTTGTTGTAAAAATATAATGGATAAACATCAGAAGAAGTTGGTGGGGACAGGATATTTTTACGGACACATAAATCGTAAAATTGCCTACCCAGTAATGAAACAGCTGTAATGGAAAAAATTCAGGAAATAAACGAACGTTATAAAAAGAAAACGTGAGTTTTTGAATTTTCAACAAAATTTTTCACTATATATATATAATCTTTTATCCCCATCAATTAACTCCTCCCAAATCATTTTTTTCCAATTCTAATCTGAATTTTTTTTCATTTCATATCTGAATGTTTTTAACGTCGCTATTGCCTTTTTACTTATACATTTGCATAATGCCGGCTTTATCTCCTCTTTCTGACGAGAAACATTTTGCTTCGAAATGCCATGGCCCTAAGGGATTTTTATCTATTCCCCTTTCTGCAACCTTTATTAACTTGATATAGTAATAAAATTCCTATGTGACTTTACTCTTTATCCTTTTGTAACTTATTCTATTATTTGCTCCTCTTAACCGGGTAGAGCTTTTAACCCAGATAGGCTTGTATCATCATTAGACATTGATTTTTAATAATTGCAATAACTGGAAAAATGAAAATATCAACTAATAAGACAAGTATATAAAAATCCTAACAGTTGTTGGTGTACCTACTCATATATATATATATATATATATATATATATATATATATATATATATATATATATAAGTTTTATTTTTTATTACCGTATCTTTCTGTTAAGTTACATTATTGTTTCGGCTACTCGGCCGTTTTTTTTTGGGGGGGGGCCGTCTGTAGCGTCCTCAGACTTTTACAGAAATGTTCGCTATTTTGGGATGAGAGAGTGAAAGAGTGAATGAGGTCACACTCTCATCCCAAAATAGCGAACATTTCTGTAAAAGTCTGAGGACGCTACAGACGGCCCCCATCATATACGAGACAGCCTATTTTAATAGTTCAGAAATATATATGCATATATATGTACATATATACATACATATATACATATACTGTAGCAGAAGCAGTAATAACTAAAATGAGGGAAAAAAGAGCTTACCTCGGGTATGTCTGTTGTGTCACCAGTTGGGGGGAAAAAGAGAATTCCAAGATGGCGTCCGGGGGTTTTTATTAGCATTTACCCCATGCAACTCTCGGAAAATCACGTTTCTGTCTCATGTGATTATGCAAATGGATAATTCCCGGCCACTATAAAAGCAGGAGGCTAGAGACGAGTCGGCAGTGTCCTGCAAACTGTGTGTGTGGGTATTTCTGGCGATTGGAGTGTGTCTTCTTTTACCACGGTTATCACGGACAGGAATTCCCTCTCTTCTGGAGGTGGGCGATATTGACTATTTTGAAGTTGTACTGTTGCTGACAGAACATTTATTTATTTATTTATTTTTTTTGCCTACTACATTTTTGTTTCAAGCTATTTCGGCCCGAATATGGCGAAGGTGCGGATAAGCAGTGATATTATCAAGCCGTTCTCTGGCGAGGGAGACGTTGTAGCGTGGCTGAAAAAAGTGAGACTTGTCGCACAACTTCAGCAGGTGGATGACGTAGCGAGTCTGCTACCTTTATACCTGGAAGGCGATGCACTGGCCCTCTACATGGAAATGGAGGAGGACGATCAAAAGAAAATAGACCAGATTGAGGCTCGATTAAAGGAGGCATTAACTGATGACGCGTTTGCAGCATATAGAAAAATAACTATGGTTAGATGGGCTGGTGAACGTGTGGATGTGTACGCCAACAAAATCAGGCAGTTGGTTGGATTGGCCGGATTCACAGGAGAAAGCTCAGAGAGACTCACAAAATTAATTTTTGTCACTGGATTCCCTGACACCATCTCAATTGCTCTTCAACAGGTGCCGAACATCAAAGCCCTGACCATGGGGGAGCTAATGTCGAGAGCGAGAATTTTGACGACGACTGGCGAACAAAATCAGGATGTGGTTGCGGCCACACGCTCACCCAACAACAGGGCCCAGAATAATCCTGTTAATTTGACCTGTTTCAAATGCAATGTTAAAGGCCACCTTGCAAGGGACTGTCGAAAACGTGGAACACGGTGTTACCGTTGCGGTGAGAGTGGACACTGGGCTCGGAACTGCTCGGGAAACGAGCAAGGGGAGGACGCATAAGCGCCAGTCTCCTTCCCAACCAAGATGTGAACACGACGCTCCCGGTGATAAGCATCCATGTTGACGGGACGCGATGTTTGGCGCTTATTGATACAGGATACTCCAGGACAATTTTACATGCAGACCGGTGCCGGTCTTGGAGAAAAACAAACGTAAATGTCAACACAATTGGTGGAATGTCCCATGCGTGCTGCGGTGTTGGAACGGTCTCTGTATCCACTGATGAAGGTGTGTCTGCCAGAGTCGATGTGTTGGTGGTGCATGGCAAGCCACTGGGATTTGACTTGCTTCTAGGGATCGACGCCATAAAAGCTCTAGGAGGTGTCGTTGTCAAGCCTACAGGATCAGTGCGGCTGGGCGCCAGGAAAAGTATTAAATGCGCAGCCATTTCTATCGATGAACCAGATTTCACTGCTACCTTTGACCATCAAAACCGAACGTGGACCGCATCGTGGAAATGGTCTGTGGACCACCCCCCTGAAAGGCTGCATAATCGAGTGTCAGAGTACCCAGTGCCAGCAGAAATTCGTGAAGAATACACGCAGGAGCTCCACACCTGGATAGATAATGGTTGGCTCGTGCCATATCCAGAGGATAAATTGGGACCCCCCAAAGGTCTAATTCCCCTGATGGCTGTGATACAGCAGAACAAAGCCAAAGTGCGCCCGGTAATGGACTACCGGGAGCTAAATCATTACGTAGACGCATTTACGGCCAACGCAGATGTTTGTGCGGCTAAGCTGCGTGAGTGGAGACAAAAAGATGCTAACGTGTCTCTACTGGACCTCAGAAGAGTATACCTACAAGTCCGGGTCCATGAGACACTGTGGCCATACCAGACTGTGGAAATCGATGGGAAAAATACTGTCTGACCCGTCTGGGGTTTGGTTTGAATGTGGCTCCCTTGATAATGAGAGCAATTGTCAGCGAAGTACTATCTCAGGAAGAAGTTATAAGCCGCGCAGCATCTGCTTACATTGATGACATTTTTGTCAATGAAGACGTGGTGCCCGCGACCCGTGTGAGAGAACACCTCGCGCAGTTCGGGTTGGAGTGCAAGAACCCGGAGCAGTTGAAGGACGGTGCACGGGTGCTGGGATTGGCAGTCAGGATGGAACGCAATGAACTGCGGTGGAAGCGAGGAAATGCAATTTCGGAGGCTCCCAGTAGTGTTACGCGACGAACAATCTTTTCCCTGTGTGGTCGACTTGTCGGGCACTTTCCGGTGTGCGGTTGGCTTCGTGTGGCTTGCGGAATACTCAGAAGGAGAGTAAGTTCGGTAACGAAGGGCTGGGATGATGAAGCAAGGGACGCCGTACTACATCGTATGATGTTCGAAACCTTAAAATCTGCACAGCAGAACGATCCGGCACAGGGAAATTGGTGTGTGGACGGCAAAGAGCTGAATGTATGGGTCGATGCTAGCTCCCTAGCAATTGGGGCAGCCTTGGAGATGTGTGAAACTGTGCTGGAAGATGCATGTTGGCTGCGACCTGAAGATGACTCTCAACATATCAACTTGGCTGAACTGGATGCCGTATTGAAAGGCATCAATTTGGCTCTCCAGTGGCAGAGCAAGGTGCTACACATAAAGACAGATTCTGTTTGCGTATACCATTGGGTCTCAGACACGCTAACTGGAAAGGCGCGAGTACGCACCAAAGCAGCAAGCGAGATGCTTATTAGGAGGCGATTAAGCACTCTTAAGGAGCTCGTGAAAGAGTACGGGCTGACAGTGGATGTGGCGCTGGTTCCATCAGCACGAAACATTGCTGACCGACTGACACGAGTGCCACAGCGGTGGTTTGAGGCAATGAAAAAGAAAAACGGTCTTGACCCAGTGATAGGCGCGGTCCACACAGACGAGCTGGATGAGAGTCAAATCATGGCTATTCACAAAGATAGTGGACATCCGGGGGTGCGACGCACTACCTACTTTGTCAGGAGAAGATGTCCAACCACGACAAAAGCAACTGTCAGAACGGTCATACAGAAATGCGAGGAATGTCAGTCCATTGACCCAGCGCCAGTCAGGTGGGAAAAGGGAAAGCTGGAAGTTAACGAGAATTGGCAGAGAATTGGAATGGATATCACGCATTATGGCACCTTCCATTTTTTAACTTTAACAGACTGTGGTCCATCGCGTTTCTCCATTTGGAGGAAATTGGCAAGGCAGGACTCGGCAAGCGTGATTCATCAGTTGGAGGCAGTGTTCCTCGAGCGTGGCACGCCGCATGAACTCCTTTTAGACAATGACACAGCTTTCTGCAGCAATATGTTCCAAGCATTTGCATGTAAATGGGGAGTTCACTTGCGATTCCGCTGTGCATACGCTCCAGCCGGGAATGGCATAGCGGAGCGATGTCATCGTACAGTGAAACGAATAGCGGCTAGAATGTGTTGTCCCATACAGGAGGCTGTCTACTGGTATAACATCACACCAAGAGACGACACATCTCCCTCCACTGCGCCTACCAATAGGATTTATCAATATGAAGTTCGAGTAAAGGAGACCAATCTCGCAACTGCGTCCCCAGGTCCCAAGAACAGCTTTTACCAGGTTGGAGATCGCGTATGGGTCAGAAGACCGCAAAATCGATGTACCACGAGGTTCGGCAAGGGTGAGGTGACCAAGGTGATCAGCCCTCAGTCAATTTTGGTGGACGGTGTGCCTCGTCACGTGAAGGATTTGCGCCCTCGCCATTATGTTGTTACATCGGAGGAAGAGGGAGACTCAGACAGTATGATATCTTCTGAAAAGACAGAGAGTATGATGCAGGACGACGAAGAGGATTTTGAGCCATATAATGTACATACTGAAGAAGCGGAGGAAGGACCACCCATCTTGCCTCTACGAAGGAGTACCCGACAGAAACGAATACTGCCCCCCTGCCCTGATTGTGAAACACCGCCTATGGAGCAGACTGGTGGCAATAATGGCGATGAGGAGGATGGCAGGGAGGAAGTGCTGCCTCCGGTTCTTCGGAGAAGTACCAGACAGAGACGACTGCCCCCCTGCCCCATTTATGATCATGAGATCAGGGGGGAGTGTAGCAGAAGCAGCAATAACTAAAATGAGGGAAAAAAGAGCTTACCTCGGGTATGTCTGTTGTGTCACCAGTTGGGGGGAAAAAGAGAATTCCAAGATGGCGTCCGGGGGTTTTTATTAGCATTTACCCCATGCAACTCTCGGAAAATCACGTTTCTGTCTCATGTGATTATGCAAATGGATAATTCCCGGCCACTATAAAAGCAGGAGGCTAGAGACGAGTAGGCAGTGTCCTGCAAACTGTGTGTGTGGGTATTTCTGGCGATTGGAGTGTGTCTTCTTTTACCACGGTTATCACGGACAGGAATTCCCTCTCTTCTGGAGGTGGGCGATATTGACTATTTTGAAGTTGTACTGTTGCTGACAGAACATTTATTTATTTATTTTTTTTTGCCTACTACATTTTTGTTTCATATACATCCATATACATACACATACATACACATACACACATATAAACATACACAAACATACACGCATACATAAATACACTTATACATACATATTTACACAAAATACAGACATATATATATGTACACTGCCACCAAATGATACATTTAAAATAGAAATAGACATGAACTCATTTACTACATAATTCTCTTTTTCTATCAAACTCCACACGCATAGTTATATTACCCAGCCCCACCCGCTTGTTACCTTTTCCTAAGTTGTACGTTTTTTACTACGTAAAAATTTATACTACGTAAAAATTTATAGTGAATTCAGCTTGAAGTTCATAGGCATATCCTCATATTAAGCAAGCACTCTTTCGATGGTTACGCAGATATACATAAGATGTATAACGATACAATAATAATATATAATAACATATGACAGAAATCAGAGTATTTAGGTTATACAAACTGAGTATAAAAGCTTATATATTGTAGTACTTACCTTCATCTTTATTAATTCACCCTTATTTCTTTATTCCCTTTTCCTTCATTCACACTTCATTCCTTACTTTCTTTTATCTATTTATCTATTTATTCATTCATCCTTTTTTTTTAAATTAATTTTCCTACCCAGGTATATAAAGATCATATATCCATACATGCATACACCCAAACATATCTACATGCATACATTATTACGAGGTTCACCCAAACAATCTATTACTCGTTTGGTTCAAATATACTTTCATACAGGTATTTATTTAGGTTAGTAATATTATAACTGCTTGATGAAGTAGAATATTAAGCGACTTATGTAATCCCTACGGATAGGATCATAGTTGCGACCTCACTTATCCTCTTTGGGGGTGGTTATTTGATGGGGGTTAGTTGTACTCATAGTTGTTCTGGTCTACTAATTTAGAGTTCTTTAAGTGCGTGCATTCTGAAATGTTTGCAGGATATAGCAGTTTCTTGTTTAATATTTAATAATTTATCCCTATCTTTAAACCTAGTTATCTCAAGTTTTTCTGATAAGCATAATGGGCATGGTGAGTTCAATGAGTGGCAAGTATTGGCCCTTCTAATAATCTTCCAATCTATACTAGGTGTTTTATTTTTCTCTAACTAATTTCCAGTAATATAACGATAAGGAAGTGTTCTTTTCGTATGGTACTCAGTGACCATAGGAAATGTTTTTAATTTACGGACTGCAAGACAAAAATACTAGATTATCAAGTATCTTATGCCATAAAAACCAAAAGATGGGATAGATAAAAAGAAAGAGTAATGAAAAAGAAGATGTTTATTATCTTCAAAGACCTCACTTGTCCTCTCCCCGCTTATGACTCCCACCCAGGTTACATTCTAACTTTATAAACGAAATAGGAAAATGTTTTTGTTTGAAATATCAGTTCTCGACGGTAATTCTTGGCCTGAAAACGTAGCCCCCAACGCGGATGATTACAGAAACAGGTATGCACATATGTAGCCATTAATGTTTGTATAAATAAATTTAATATACCTGCTCTGTTCACTCATTGAGCACTCTTTGGTAGACACATGTTGTTTCATTGGATATACTTCTAGGAAACTAAACTCTACTGGCTATATATATATATATATATATATATATATATATATATATATATATATATATATATATATATATATATAAACAAGGCGAATATTACACCAGAAGAAGGTTGAAGGATACATCGAATGAAAATTTTGCAAATAATACTCAAGTTGAGAACCCTAGTCCGATTACGATGTTTTTGAATTTTTGAGATGAGAATTGATTATTCATACTAATATTCATCGGACTACTGTTCTCATCTTGAGTGTGATTTTCACAACGTTTCGGTCGATGTAACCTCCGACCTTCTTCAGGTGTATTTTGTCGAATTCGGGAATAAAGGGTTCCGTTCGAAATTCCGTCGAAATTCCCGAGTTCGACAGAAACATTCTCAAGTTCGACAAGATATACCTGAAGAAGGTCGGAGGTTACATCGACCGAAACGTTGTGAAAATCACACTCAAGATGAGAACAGTAGTCCGATGAATAATAATACTAGCCCGATTAATTCAAATAATGCAATCATTTCCTTATCTCGGAAAGTCCGTGCTGTGATTTGATA
The DNA here is from genome assembly GCF_053919585.1 of Euprymna scolopes. Taxonomy (NCBI): domain Eukaryota; kingdom Metazoa; phylum Mollusca; class Cephalopoda; order Sepiida; family Sepiolidae; genus Euprymna; species Euprymna scolopes. Next base: position 70,437,932 of record NC_136512.1, read on the forward strand.
TTTAATATATTCTAGAATTCGGGCCCGTAGTAATACTAGTACTATTAAAAAATACTTTGCAAGTTTTCGTTTTTCTAGATTAGGTTCAGAACGAAAGACTAATGGATTAGTCTACCCTATCACTTAATCCATAGCAGAATTTTATGAAAATTGCTTCATACAAGGCCTGAGGCCACTTGATGTATGGAGCTAAATGAAAAAAAAATAGTACTTCAAGTTTTAAAACCTAGCCAACGATAAGTGCAAGATGGATAGATTCTGACTTAGAAAACAGCAATTCTTCCCCTCCCCCTTATAAAAAACCTCATCCATGCAATATGAGGACTAAAGGAACTTGATAAGGGAAGCAAGTGTTTGGAGGATATGTGGAGGTATTTAGTGCGCTGCCACTCCGGGATTCGGAAAGTTGGATTTAGAAGTTAGTGCCTCCGAGGATGGGCACTCTGACCTGCAAAAAGTGTCTGGGCAGCTCCATCGGCATTCCTCGTTAAGAGCTTCTCAGGCGATTAGCAATAAACTAACCTCTTCTCAAAGAGAGAAGGAAAAACCTGGGAGAGTGGCCCTCCTAGAACTGCACAGAACCAGCATAACATCGCAATCAACAGAGACTACGTAATTACATGAATGGTCTAATCTTTGTTGATTTTGCGGGGACGAGTATAAAAATCCCATTTATATATATATATATATATATATATATATATATATATATATATATATATATATATATATATATATGAGAACAATAAGAATAAAAATGAAGCCACAAAAACAATATATTGGTAAATATAGATTCGTTCATTTATTCAATAAGTGTATACAAACATTTAGTTGGGGAATAGAGGGGACTCTTTATGCCAAGGCATTTCGAAGCCTAATGCTTCTCATCAGAAGTGTAGAGAAGATGCTAGGTAACATAATGGGAATGCAACGTCTAGCGTGGGATTATTCAGGAATGAAATAAATCAATAAAATTATAGATGATGTTGGGGGGGGGGTTATTGAATCCCAAGATAAAGGAGTAGTGTATTATATAGAGTGTAATGTAAAAAGGTGTATAGAGTCTCTGTCATATAGTGTGGATGAGTGGTAATTCTATTTTATCGGTATGTAAGATGTATATTATCTATGCAGGGGCATTTTATTGACAGATGCAACCGAGATGAAAAAAGCACATTGAGGCGGTGTATAGTTTCAGGAGGAATATTATGATGATGATTTAAGGCGAAAGGGTGTATTCTAAGCAGGGTTCAACATAAGTGAGTCCTTGTTGAGCTTTATATTACCCCGATAAGCCTCCTCTTATAGAATTGAACTCACTCTCTTCTTCCAACTAACTAAGCTATATATATATATATATATATATATATATATATATATATATATATATATATATATATATAGAGAGAGAGAGAGAGAGAGAGAGAGAGAGAGAGAGAGAGAAAATAAAAAAGGAACAAACCGTATTATGTGTTCACCAACGTTTCGTCTTTATTTCGAGACTTCCTCGAAATAAAGACGAAACGTTGGTGAACACATAATACGGTTTGTTCCTTTTTTATTTTCTCTATTTTGTCGGAATACTATTTCCATTATTTTCATCATATATATATATATATATATATATACTCGGGTTTTTTATATTCAAAAGTAATGGACTAATGAATTCAACGAGGTTGTTAGATAGTGCTCAATAAAAAGAGCTGATAATACTTGTTTATTGTTATATAAACATGCTCACATCCCGCTGCTACAAATAGCCACTTGTTTCAATCAAACAACAGATATCATCAGACAGCGACTTGACTATTCGAAAGTTCAATTGTTTGATTGAAACAAGTGGCTATTTGTAGCAGCGGGATGTGAGCATGTTTATATAACAATAAACAAGATTATATATATATATATATATATATAGTGTTTCGTAGAAATGGTAATTAATAAAAACTGAAGAAAGTGCTCAATACTGTTGTAGAGCAAATATGCGTTTTATTTTTTATTACCGTATCTTTCTGTGAAGTTACATTATTGTTTCAGCTACCCGATAAAGTTGACGGTTTTTATGTTGGATTTGATGCCTAGCTTTAGGCCTATTCTGTTCATTTCTTTAGTTAAGGTTTTCTTTATTTTTGCACATTTGGGGCCATTTGAGTTTTTAACTATTAAGAGGCCATCGTCTCTATATAGTCCTATGTTTTTGTTATTTATAGTGTTAGTTAGGTTGTATCAGACAGTTATTGGTATAATGTATAATCATGTCTACACCGAGCGAATGTATTGCGCCTATATACGCATGTCACGCTGTATATCTGTATGTATATGCGTGCGCACATATCGGTGCTTGAGGGAGTGTGGGTGTGTATCTTTGCAGATGTATATAACGAGAGCATATGTGTGTGCACATGTGTATGTGTCTGTGTACATGAGTGCGTGTGGGGACGTGCATCTGTGGGTATGTATATGTATGCGGAGGTGTACGCTGGCGCTCCCACATCTAACCATAAAAAATGCACCCACATCTAACCATAAAAAAACCCCACTAATGAAAATGAAAATATTATGTATATGACCCTGGGAATGAGTTTATGCTCATATCTATATATAATCATGTCTACATCGAAAGAAAGTATTGCGCCTATATACCCACAAATGAACTTAGATTTACATCTATGTAGACGTATATGTCTATACCAATAACTGTCTGAGTATCTGGGTATGTATGTGTGTGTATACACGCACGTGTACATCCACGTGTGCGTCCGTGTGTACACGGGGTACCGATGTATATGTGCACGTACCTATGTATACGTGTGTGGATGTGAGAGTATATGTGCCCGCTGCCTGCTGTCCACATACGTGTATGAGAGCGTGCAGCTGTGTATATATGTCGATGTATGTGTTCACGAGTATTGGTATCTGTATGTGCGCATGCGCTTGCACGTATGCGTGGAGGCGCAGGTATGTCTGAATTAATATGCGCATATAGGCCTGTGTATACGCCTCCTTCGGGGTATGAGTGTCAATGTGTGTATGTATCTGTGTATGAGCGTATCCATGCTTGCGCACACGTACATAATTTAGCACCTTAAGGAAAATTTGACGTAAGCGGAAGCGGCGCGGGTGTCTATGCATGCATGCGCACATATGTGCATACATTTGCATGCCAGGGCGGAGATGTATGTGTACATGTGAACGTTTCTTTAAGTATATATGTGTGTACGTGCGTATGTGTGTGCTCGCGCGCGCGGCCGCTAGCTAACCCTCTCCAAACAATTAACAACAAATAAAAACCAAATAAATAAACCGAATCATAGCTCCCCCCGCCTCCGAACCTAAGCGAACACCCAACAGGTTAAGACATACTTATCCAGAAATCATCTCACCAATGAGACGCCAAAAACTTTAACATTAAGACTCGAATTTTAAAGTAACCCCTCTCCTCCTACCCCCACATATTCCCCTTCCCCCTCCATATATCCCTATGCCCTCAGCCACACCAGAAATGAACTTCCCAGACCGTCCCCCACAAGTTCCTTAAAATCCCAAACTAGAACATTACCGACATACCAAGCACCCCCTCTCAACTTTCCCCTTGTTCACTTCCCCTTTTTTCCGCTCTTCTCGCACCCCTCCCCTGACATCATTCACTCTTTCATCCCATCATAACGAACATTTCTGTAAAAGTCTGAGGAAGCTACAGGCGCCCCCCAAAACGGCGGAGTAGCTGAAACAATAATGTAACTTAACAGAAAGATACGGTAATATATAAAACGCATATATATATATATATATATATATATATATATATATATATATATATATATATATATATATATATATCATTTGAAGAAAGAACGGCTAAAATGTCTTATTGTTTCGGCTGTCTTGTTTCCCCAATGCCGAACTGTACCTCTGAATTTTTCTCGTAACAGATATCAGTTTTGAAACGAAGAATGTCATCTTCATTCAAGTCAGAAAGCAGAAGAAAAAAAAATGTCTACACATTGATCTGTGATTTCGATTATTAAATTTTGAAAAAAAAAGAAAAAAAGAAGCTTCAGCGATTTATTATTATTTCTTAAAAAAAAATTTTTTTCTTCATCATCCCAGCATCTCACTTTCCGAACGACGGAATCGGATGATTTATTTCGATAATTATTTCTTACTTTTAATCAGCGTTTATTTTTTTTATTTTTATTTTTGTTTTTTAACAACTTTTCCGGTTGTTCTTTTGCTGATAACACTCGATCGATAAGTTCACGTTCGATACATATTTTTGATCACAAGGCAGGCGAGGCGAATTTGTTTTAAAGACGCGACTAGACACTGCTATAATAGGCGCTGTCTGTCAGTTTGTATACCAATTCGCCCATCTTTCACAGTTTAAACCCTATTTAAAGAAAGTAGAAAGTGGCCCTTGAGTATACTTTCTGTATCCCCATAACTTTCGCTTCCATTATTTTATCCTTTACTCCTCACATTCCATGAGCGATATTTCTGACAAAGGGGGAAGAATTTCTGTTTTCTGAGTCAAAATCAAGACATTTAATACTTATTATTAGTTTGTTTGTTTGTTTTACCTTTTCTTAGCTACTTACATAAAGTGGCTTCATGTTTTGTATGGAGCTATGTAACTTTGTCAAGGAACCAATGTGTTGTAGCCTCAGTCGCAAAGTAGATAAAGAATAGGGCAGAAAAAAGAACTTTATCTCCTGTTTATATATATATATATATATATATATATATATATATATATATATATATGTAATATTATATTATTAATAATTATCATAGTAAATAATTATATACATATTAACTTTTTGTTGATAACATCGAATAGAAATTACATCTGACGAATTAGTGAGGAAAAGGTGATTTTTATGAACACATAAAATCATAAAATTGCCATCCCATTAAGGAAACAGCTGTAATGAAGAAACCCAAGATGAAATAAACAAAAGTTATAAAAAAATGCAAGTCTTTAAATTTCAACAAAGTTTTATACTATATATATATATATATATATATATATATATATATATATATATATATATATATATATATATATATATAATGTACACACACCTGCATACAACAATAGTTTGATCTGGGAAGAATTCAATTATTTAAGATTTACTTAAAAATTGGCAAGTTGTAGTCAGCTGGGGAGCAGTCGTGTGGTATTGTGCTCCACAGACGACTATTTCTTGGAATGGAACTTTGCTCATAGCCGTTTGTTTTGTTTAGCACCAGGTACCGCACCAAACACAATCCTTTCTATGTGTAAGTGCCAAATAAGTTCTAACGTGGAGGACTGTTGCCACATCTGTTGAGGTGTTGCTCAGAGCATTCTTGTTTGCCTTGACTTAGTAAAAACCAACTTCGAAATTTAGTGGGTGATGCCCTTTCTTCCCTTCTACCTCATTCTCACGGAAAAGACGTTACTAGTCTTTCTCTACTCTCTTTATTTTCTATAACAGGTGTTCGATTGAGCTTCAGTCTATTTATAACGTTGTATACCTTTGTTTTTTTTTTTAATAGTGTCGTTACATTTTAACGGACCCAACACGTTGTTGACTCCGTCACAAGAAAAAAAAAAGGAAGAGGAAAGAAAGAAATTCGAACCCTGTTTTAGTTTATAACATAACTTCTTTATTCCTGTTTCTCCTACCATGTGTGACTTTTCGTCTCTGTTGTGACGCCACCCACGTGCGGAACACCTGCTTCTCTCGTCGTGTACTGAACACCATTTTCTGACACTCATGTCTTGAATACGCATGTGTCCATTCTTTCGTGTACTTTCCACTTTCTCAAGTCTCGAACACGCCTCAAATCCTTTACGTCTCGAATACCTCCTTCTCTGAACACGTGTGTCATTTTTTTTATCTACTGTGACGTCTCTTCACGCAGCCGGCTTGGTCATTTGCATATGGCTGCTGCTGCTTACCCAGCGTCAGCGGCTCTGTTACATATTCTCCTCATTGTACAACATTCACAACAAGAACTCATCTTGCTATAACTACTGCTAACAGTTTCCTTTCCAACCACGCGCTGGCTAATACCAAATGAAATTCCACAAGCAGAGACTCTTTGCAAGAACTGTTCTGTGGAACACAAACGCGCACGGCCGTTGCCCGTCTGATCACAACATAGTCTTTTTTTTAAAGTCCAATATAAACAAATTCTTGTTGAGTCACACTAAAAATATATAAATAGTTATCTCTTTCCTGCAACTTCTTTCCCACAGAAAAATACGTTGCGAGTCTGTCTCAGCTTTAGCGTTATTTTCCTGGCAAGTGCTCGTTTAAGCTTCAATCTATGCCCCCCCCCCCGGGCCCAACTTTCACTAAAAACACTTGTCGAGTTGAAACAACTATCAATAATTTCCTCAAATCTTTATCTGTACTTAAATATAAACGTAGATTCCATGGACGAAGTTTCTTTCTCAGAACTGCACGTCCTTGGAACTCTCGTCAATTTCCCTGCTTTCTACAATATGGTCGTCTTTCTATCAAACGTGATCACTTTCTTGATGAGCCGTTCCCCTTAAGTAATCTTATTTACCAAATTTCCACTACTAACAATCACCATGATATTGTCCCATTGACTACAATGCCCTCATCAACCCTTATCCTCGAGTGGCCTCCGGACCTTGATAAGTAGTTAATCCTTTGTAAAAAAATCTAATTAATTGACAATACATTTGATATATGTACAACTATTTCAGCGTCATGGCGGACAACCAATGATGAGAGTTTTGATCTTAAAGTCAAACATGAAGTGAAGAAATGCTATTCGAACAATTAAATTTCTGTGATTGATTGTTTGGTATCTTTTAAATCAAATTATACAAAACTTCAACACGTTGGCCCGTGAATATTCCTATCCTTAGATTTAAAATAAAAACGATGATCAAATACTACGTATTTTGAATATTAACGGCTATGGTCCGTTCGAAAAAAAAAAAAAAAAAATCACAACTCATCTTTGACACGTCATCATCGCACCATGTGTTTTTAATTCTAATGACTACGTTTCGTTTGAAACAAAGTACATGGATTGATAGTATTTTCGTTAGTCTGTCATGCTTAAGTTTGAAATAGCATTTTCTTGGTCTGCCATGCTTAACTTTGAAGTAACACTTTCGTTGGTCTATCATGCATACATTTACTTGGCCCACTACCTGTTGGGCTGTGGTAGGTCGCCTGGGTATTACTTAGAAGGTTCACCCTATTAGTCCTTACCGCCCAACTTTCGGGTGGGACAAGTTTATCGCTTGTTGCCTGAAACGCCCTTATCGGGTATGCCGATGGGGATTCCCAGGCAGTTTTTGTTAGGTTAGAGTGCACCTCCTTTAGATGCGCTGGTTGGACATCCCCACTTTCTGACCTTGTATCACATCTTGCTGAGGTGGGCAGCAAGTAAATATCTACTTAAGTTTTAAACAGCATGTTCGATAGTCTGTCATGCTTAAGTTTAAAACAGCATTTTCATTGGTCTACCAGGCTTTATTTTGAAATGTCATTTCTTTCGTCAGCTATGTTTAGGTTGAGATAGCATTTGCATTGGTTTGTCACGCTTAAGTTAGAAATTGTATTTTATTTTAGTTTGTCATACTTAAGTCTGCAATACAATATTCTTTGATCTACAAAGCTCAAGTTTAAAATATCATTTTGTTAGTCTGTTATTATTAAATTTAAGATAGCTTTTTCTGTGGTCTGTCCGGTTTATTTTTGAAATAGAGCTATTTTTAGTCTGTCATGTTTTGCTGGAAATTGAATTATTTAGTCTGTTACGCGTAAGTTTTACAGGCGCTTCTACACTATCAGACTAAATTTCAGAAATCATAAAACTGAATTTCACATGAAAAAAAAATAGTATCTACGCATTCCTCATATTTTAAGATGATTATATCCAAGAATTACGAAAATCGATAGAGTAGAAAATTATTTATTAAAGACAAAAAAATAGAATTTGAAGAAAACGATCGTATTTGCTTATGTAAGACACAGGAGAGTTCAAAAGGGAGGTCATTTTCCGTTTCGATTTAAACAATATGGCCGTAATTTTTCACCTCCTGACACGATTAATTTTTTTAAAAAATAATTCAGTAATATTCAGGTAATCTCGACTGCATAATTTGGAAGCTAACATTGCAAAAAAACAAAAAACAAAAAAAAACGAAAAAAAAACAGTAGAAACCATTGTTTCTTTTTTTTTATCTGGAAACTCCATTTATCGACTACAAAATTTCTTTCTGATAGTGTAGAAGGGCCGTTTCACATTCAATTTTAAGCTACTATATTTCTGTCCGAAAATAAATTAATCGTTAAACGTGCAGATTGAAAGGCAGTAACTTACGAAAATCCTTTCTTGTTTTAATTTTAAATCTCTCATTATTTACGAGCGTTTATTTATTTTATTTTATTTTTTTTTGTATTTTTATAAAAATTGTTTCTCCTTTTTTCTTTTTTCTGCGTATCAGATGAAAAATTGAAAAGTTTTAAGATTAATTATATTTTGATCACTTGATAATAGCGCTGCAGATTTAATCAACGTTATATTTTTTTGTTTTTATGTTTTATTCCGAACGTCGTGCTAATTCTGAAGACGAGCGACAAATGCGCTCTCGTACACAATCATCGTCCGATGAGATTAGAATGATTCCAGTTCTCCGACAGGAGATCGAATTCGCTCACCGCGAATAAACGAGTCGATTCATTTTCGCGCCGGGATGAGGCGATACAAGGATCGGAAAGTGGGATTCGAAAAGCCAATGTACTAGAGGAAAAATGCTTGAACAGCCTCATCTGAATTACCCGGTATGAGCGCCTCAGACAATTAACAATACATTAAAAATAGACGAACCTCTTCTCGAAAGAAAAAAAATGGCAAAACCTGGAAGGGTGGAGCTCCTAGAACTGCACTGACCTAAAGGCACCCCTAGCCAACAAGCCTCTACACTATCATCTCAGTAATGTTGGATTTGGTGCCGAGCGAATCTTCCAAGATTTAATTTATTGGAGCTGAAAACGTGCGTATGACATAACCTACACTATCTCGTATAAATAAATGATGAGCAACAATGAATTCATAAATGCCTCGAAAGAGAGAGATAGATAAAAAAAAGTCATAGGCATTAATACCTCTACCAGGCACCACTTGAATGAATGAATATGAATAAAACAGTAGATGTATGTATGTGTGTCCATTCATTTCAACTTGCCGAGATTCCTATTACTGTATATTTCAGCATGTAAGTCATCAGATAAGACAAATAGGTACAGATGTGGTATTCAGATAAGACAGATAAGTATAGATGTGGTAATCAGATAAGACAAATAGGTACAAAATTGGAGAAGTGGTCATCAGATAAGACAAATAGGTACAAAATTGGAGACAAATAGGTACAGATGTGGTGATCAGATAAGACAAATAGGTACAAATGTGGTGATCAGATAAGAAAAATAGGTACAAAATTGGAGATGTGGTAATCAGATAAGACAAATAGGTACAAAATTGGAGATGTGGTCATCAGATAAGACAAATAGGTATAGATGTGGTCATCAGATAAGACAAATTGGTACAAAATTAAAGATGTGGTCATCAAATAAGACAAATTAGTAAAAAGTTGGAGACAAATAGGTACAGATGTGGTGATCAGATAAGACAAATAGGTACAGATGTGGTGATCAGATAAGACAAGTAGGTATAAAATTGGAAACAAATAGGTACAGATGTGGTGATCAGATAAGACAAATAGGTACAGATGTGGTGATCAGATAAGACAAATAGGTAGAAAATTGGAGATGTGGTCATCAGATAAGACAAATACAAAATTGGAGACAAATAGGTACATATGTGGTCATCAGATAAGACAAATAGGTACAGATGTGGTCATCAGATAAGACAAATAGTTATAAAATTGGAGACAAATAGATACAGATATGGTGATCAGATAAGACAAATAGGTACAAAATTGGAAGTGTTGTCATCAGATAAGACAAATAGATCCAAAATTGGAGATGTGGTCATCAGATAAGACAAATAGGTACAGATGTGGTCATCAGATAAGACAAATAGTTACAGATGTGGTCATCAAATAAGACAAATAGGTACAGATGTGGTCATCAGATAAGACAAATAGGTACAGATGTGGTCATCAGATAAGACAAATAGGTACAAGATTGGGGATGTGGTCATCAGATAAGACAAATAGGTAAAGATGTGATCAGATAAGACAAATAGGTACAGATGTGGTCATCAGATAAGACAAATAGGTACAGATGTGGTCATCAGATAAGACAAATAGGTACAAAATTGGAGATGTGGTCATCAGATAAGATAAATAGGTACAGATGTGGTGGTCAGATAAGACAAATAGGTACAAAATTGGAAGTGTGGTCATAAGATAAGACAAATAGGTACAAAATTGGAGACAAATAGGTACAGATGTTTTGATCAGATAAGACAAATAGGTACAGATGTGGTGATCAGATAAGACAAATAGGTACAAAATTGGAGATGTGAGTATCAGATAAGAAAAATAGCTACAGATGTGGTCATCAGATAAGACAAATAGGTACAAAATTGGAGACAAATAGGTACAGATGTTTTGATCAGATAAGACAAATAGGTACAGATGTGGTGATCAGATAAGACAAATAGGTACAAAATTGGAGATGTGAGTATCAGATAAGAAAAATAGCTACAGATGTGGTTATCAGATAAGACAAATAGGTATAAATGTGGTCATCAGATAAGACAAATAGGTACAGATGTGGTCACCAGATAAGACAAATAGGTACAGATGGTCATCAGATAAGATAAATAGGTACAAAATTGGGGATGTGGTCATCAGATAAGACAAATAGGTACAAAATTGGGGATGTGGTCATCAGATAAGACAAATAGGTAAAGATGTGGTGATCAGATAAGAAAAATATGTGCAAAATTGGAGATGTGGCCATCAGATAAGCCAAATAGGTACAGATGTGGTGATCAGATAAGACAAATAGGTACAAAATTGGAGATGTGGTCATCAGATTAGACAAATAGGTAAAAAATTGGAGCTGTGGTCATCAGATAAGACAAATAGGTACAGATTTGGTGATCAGATAAGAAAAATATGTGCAAAATTGGAGATGTGGCCATCAGATAAGACAAATACATACAAAATTGGAGATGTGGTCATCAGATAAGACAAATAGGTACAAAATTGGAGACAAATAGGTACAGATGTTGTGATCAGATAAGACAAATAGGTACAGATGTTTTGATCAGATAAGGTATAAAATTGGAGATGTGTGCATCAGATAAGACAAATAGCTACAGATGTGGTCATCAGATAAGATAAATAGGTACAGATGTGGTCATCAGATAAGACAAATAGGTATAAAATTGGAGACAAATAGGTACAGATCTGGTGATCAGATAAGACAAATAGGTACAAAATTGGAAATATGGTCATCAGATAAGACAAATAGGTACAAAATTGGAGATGTGGTAATCAGATAAGACAAATAGGTACAAAATTGGAGATGTGGTCATCAGATAAGACAAATAGGTACAAAATTGGAGATATGGTCATCAGATAAGACAAATAGGTACAAAATTTGAGATATGGTCATCAGATAAGACAAATAGGTACAAAATTGTAAATCATGTATCGGTTGTATAAGACGACTGCTGCACCAATCAACAATGTTTGTTTAGCCTAGGCTAGAGATTGCAAGAATCGGTACCTTATGAAATACTAGTTTTTAATATGTTTTTTTTTTTTAACTTTAGCGGTCGATTTATATGTCGAAATATACGTTAGTTCGCGCATGCGTAAATTAATTAAAGCTAAAAGAGCTTTTACTTATAACTTTCTGATCTGTCTGCCGGATTAGTTTAAACGGTAGCGAACGCTGCTGGAGGGTTAAATGTTTTGGTTTCAATGTTAGCTGATGACACTCAATTCATTTTTCTTTCTTTTTAAAATCAGAACTGTTATATAGTAGGTACAATATAATATTCAATAGAGAATTGACTGAGAAATAATAAATACGAAATATGTATGAATTAAAATATATCAAACGTATTTCACGACCGGCAAGGTCGCTCCCCCTGCTAGTTAAATAATAACAGTCTCTAAACATATTTAACCAACTCTTGTAACGCTTCAGAGGCATAAATGTTGCATGCACTAATTAACACCGATTTTATTTTGAATTATCCCGTTCAACGCCGGGTGGCCTTTTGCCAGTTCTAAAAAATAAAAAAGACATATTCAAAAGCTTAGAATTATTGAATTCAAACAAGGGTCGTTGATAGTGCTTAATCAACGAGAGCAAATGTATAATTTTCATTTTCGTTTATGTAAATATAGTCGTTTCTTGCTACGATGCACACACCGTTTCGACCATTAATGATCTCATCAGGCAAGGAAAAATTTGAACATTAAAAATGAAAAACAGTTTAAGATCTTTGTTTTATTTTAGAGTAGACAAATATAATTCACCATGTCGAACGTGTGGCATGGTTTAATATTTTTCTGATATATATATATATATATATATATATATATATATATATATGTGTGTGTGTGTGTGTGTGTGTGTGTGTGTGTGGTCATCAGATAAGACAAATAGGTATAGATGTGGTCATCAGATAAGACAAATAGGTAAAAAATTGGAGACAACTAGGTACAGATGTGGTATATGTATATATATATATATATATATATATATATATATATATATAATTTAAAGGAGATTAGAACAATAGTCTAAAGAGCAGAGTGTATTTTAATGTAATAGTAAAATTACTAGTTTAATTAAAATACAGGAAAGAAAAAGTGCTCGTTGTAATTTAGATATATAAGCTCGATAGGTAAATATCCTAGAACTAATTATATATTTAGTAATGTGATTGATAATTTAAAAATCAAATTAAAATTAAATTAAAAATCCGTTTCATAAGAAGGAACAACAACAAAATCAATTATTTGTACGATCGTTTCGGAAAACAATGTTTTTATTGTGGTAGACATGATGTCTACCACAATAAAAAAAATTGTGGTAGAGATGATGTCTACCACAATAAAAACATTGTTTTCCGAAACGATCGTACAAATAATTGATTTTGTTGTTGTTCCTTCTTATGAAACGGATTTTTTTATTATTAATTATAATTTGATTTTTAAATTATCAATTACATTACTAAATATATATATATATATATATATATATATATATATATATATATATATATATATATATATTGAGTAATATATATATATATATATATTGAGTAATAAATAATTGTGAATTAAAAATCAGTTTCAAAAGGAAAAACCAAACAAAATCAACTCGAGTGTACGATCGTTTCGGAAACGATGTTCCTTTCATTGAAATTTAGAATAATTATTTACAATAATTGAACATGATCTCCCCATCAGCAAAAATAGGGGGGAGTTTAAGACACCAAAATAAAACTAGCAGTTTTGTCGTAAGTAAGGCGGATATTTCTGCAAATATTTAAAAATATAAGAACGAAGTTATTAATTTTATTTTTATTTATATGTTTATGTGTGGAGATTCTGTGTTTTATAAGTCCAGAAGTTGAACCAAAGTATATCGCGTTTTTTTTAAATAGAGTTGCTTCCAGTTTGATTAACAGTGGTATTGCTATGTGATACGTTTGGTGGTAATAGACTATTTGATGGGTCAATAAGGATGTGGTTATTCATTAATTGTGTGTTGGTGTTAGTCTGTGTGAAAGGATTTATATGGTACTATTATTAGAATTTAGATTTGGGATTTTTGTTACTGCGCAGCTGTAAATTACACTTTTTACTTGTCAGGTACCTTGTAAAGGACATGTATTTTTGTTTTACATTAAAATAAACTCTGCTCTTCAGACTCCAGGGCTAATTCCCTTTATGTAATATATATATATATATATATATATATATATATATATATATATATATATATATATATATTTCGAAAGACCATTTAAAAATTTGTATGCAAATATAAATATCAATAACTCACATTTCATTTAAATAGCTTAATAGTGCAATACAAGAGCTATAAATACTTTTTAATATCATACTGCTTCACTTGGCTGTTCTTAGTGAAGCGGCACAATTTAAAAAGTATATATATATATATATATATATATATATATATGGTTACTTCATTTAATCACATATGTTAATATACGAATATATAATTTTATGCGTAAGTTTTCAGTATTTACTTAAACAGTGCTCAATACATTGGTAGAGCTAGGCAGTAAGTTATGAAAATATAGATTTTCATAACTTACTATATATATATATAGCAACAGACAACAAGGTTTTCTTCAGTCTTGACAGACTATAGATACCCACTGTAAGGGTGCCTGCACGTGAAATTTTTGTGGCAAGATTTACGCAATCCCAACTACACCTCTCCTGAGTCGAATTATTGAATACTAGTGGCAAGTGGAAGTTCAGGACGACTAAAAACAATGCTGAGATAAGCGGAAAGCACATACAGCGCCTAGCCTTCCGAAATGGTCACCCATCTGGTACTAGCCAGGCTCAACATTGCTTAACTGCGGTGATCTGACAAGAACCGGTGTTCCAACGTGATTGTACCGTATATTCATATATATCCCAGGCACCTCGTCTTTCGCAGCATGGAGTGAAATCGATGATCTCGAACTTGTGCCATTTCTCTGCATCAATAAGGAGACTGCCGCTCCCTTATCGGAAGAACTGTTTAACTCATCTTGCTTCCTTGGCTTCTCGGACCCAACTCAACTCAGCTTACTCAAACTGAAGCATCTGACACGTTACGTCCGGTTCTCTCTTCATACTTCCAGTGCAAACTGACCGGCCAAGCAGGTTTGATACATGTCACAACATGACCCTTTGACCTTTTCTGCCACTGCATGTTTCAACATGACCTTTTGGCCCTGTTCGCACACGCAAAAAGTAGTTTACCAACAGACAGGCTAAATGAAACTCAATGTTCAGTTTAAATCACCTCACCCACTAACACAAGCTACTGCTCTTGTAAAATACGCCCCACTTTAATAATTTCAAATTTATATTGTCTAATATCCAGCTGTCGATGTCCCTTATGGCATATTCGAACGATTTTCCAGAAAAGTTGAAATACGACTTTTCCATTTGTATCCTTTTATTTTTAGAGAGCTCGCAACTTTTCTGGTTATTTTTTGAAGAGCTCAATTTTTCATTTTTTTTTCTTTCTTTAGCATCGAATGGTTCAGGATCGCCTAATGAAGTCTCATTGACTGAAACAGATAGCTGTTTGTATCGACCAAATGCAACTGTTTCCCTTCGAATAAATAATATATATATATGTGTGTGTGTGTGTGCGTGCGCGCGCGCGTGTGTGCATAAAAAACAATAAAGAAACTCAATCTTGGATAATAATCCTTAATCCAAATAAGCCACATATTTTATTATTTATATTATCTGTAAATGACATTAGATGCATACTCTTTTTTACTGAACATCACTTCTTTAAATATCCGTAAAAAAAAAAGAAAACCGAATTAAATGCAGATTGCGTGTGCACACAACGCAGGATTGCGTCTATACATCAATTTTGTTTTTAATAACACGTACTACAACCGTTTGAGATTAAACCGGCGCCAGGAATCGCAACCGATAGATTTTAGTAGTGCTATGGAGGCCTCCGTAATTTCAGAAGTTCGATGATAGCACACGCTCGTTTTCCTCTTCGTACCGACTTCGCATGGTTGAGGACAAAAGCTATTAGTATGGACAGTGTTTTCGTTATTTAGCGATATCCACTTGCGATGTCTTAACAATGTACAATTCCTTACCGCAGGCGCCATTGTTCGTTGTTGTTGTCAGACGAACAAAAGAAAGCAAATAATAATTATCGATTTTTAATTTCTGTTTTCAGTCGTACGTTTATGACTTTTTTGTTGTTTGTTTCTGGTAGGTTTTCTTCTCAGCCGGCGAGTCGCCTTCAAACGAAATACACAAGTCACGTAAAGCCACAACTGCCAGGCTTATCATTACATCGAGTTGTTACTTTGGTGAACATGCTAAAGTACGGATCAAACGAGAAGGAATATTCGGGAAGATGCGCTCACTCGCTACTATTTCTTAAATACATTCATTCGATTAGCGCGCTCAGCGATAGAAAGTTGCAGTTATACTATTTATGCATAACAAATTAAGGCACGAAAAATGAACGACAAATTGACAGATTAAGGCACGACAAATGCACGACAAGTTAAAGCATGATAAATTAAGCAATGAAAAATTAAAGCCCTACTAATTTATGAAATATTAAATCTTGAAAAATTAAGATACGACTAATGTATGGCAAATTAAGGCACGAAAAATTGAGGCATGACAAAGCTTTTTTACTCTAATAATTTCTTCCCCTCGAACAACTAGACTTTGAAATTCCCTTCCTACTACCTGCTTTTCTGACTGTACTGATATGCAGAAGTTTAAATGTGACGTAAGCCAACATCTTGTTAATCTTTCCTAGACATGGTCCTTAATAGTACCCCCTTACGTCGTTTAGAGGTGAAATGAACGACAAATTAAGGCATGAAAAAGACAAGTTAAGGCTTAACAAATTAAGGCATGACAAATTATTGTATGACAAATTAAGGCATGTAAAATTAAGACACGAGAAATGTACGACAAATTAAGGCATGACAAGTTAAGGCTTAACAAATGAAGGCATGACAAATTATTGCATGATAAATTAAGGCATGTAAAATTAAGACACGAGAAATGTACGACAAATTAAGGTATGACAAGTTAAGGCATGATAAATTAATCCACAAAAAATTAACGCACGACAAATGGCTCTAGCTTATCCTTTATTTATGTGATATTTAGGCACGACAAGTAAAGACACGACAAATAATGTACGACAAATGCCTCCTCCTGATTTTCTGTCACGAGATATCTAGGCACGTCAAATTAAGGCACGACTATTTAAGGCAACACAGATTTATGCACGACATATAAAGGCACGACTAATTAAAGTACGACAAATAGCTTCTGCTGGTTCTCTATTTATGTGATATTTAGGTACCACAAGTAAAGAGACAACAATGTAATGTACGACAAATTGCTCCTCTTAATTCTCTGTTCCTGAGATATTTAGGCACGACAAATTAAGACAACACAAATTCACGCACAACATATAAAGGCAGGACAAATTAAGATACGACAAACGGTGTGATATTCAGTGTGTTATTTAGGCACTATTTAAAACAACACAAATTTATGCACGACATGTAAAGCCGCGACAAATTCAGGTACGACGAGTGGTGTGATATTCAGTGTGATATTTAGGCACTATTTAAGACAACACAAATTTATGCACGGCATATAAAGGCACGACAAATTAAGGTACTACAAATGGCTACTGCTGGTTCTCTATTCGTGTGACTTGTACCCTGTCTAGATAAAAAAAAGGGTGCTCTGAGCAGCTCCTCCCAAGATTTAGCAACAAGACTCCATCGTAGGACGTATTTGGCTCTGGTTGTGTCGGGAGGGAATGTGTCAAATTGAATAAAAATGACAGCAGTGAAAGAACGAGATAAAAGAAAAAGAAAGAAAGAAAGAAAAGAGAAAGCAACACACGAGAAGGTAATTTAAAGACACGAGAGAAAAGAAAAAAAGATATACAGAAATAGAAAGAAAATAAAAGAAAGAAAGATTGAAAGAAATAATGAAAAGGAAAAGTATAATCGAAACGTGCGACAGAAATTCAAAAAAAAAATTGAAGAAAACAGAACGAAAGAAGAAAGAAAGAAAGCAAAAAAAGAAAAGCGAAAGAAAGAACCCCCCCCCCAAAAAAAAGAAAAAGAAAAGAAACAAAAAGAATGATCAACAAAAAGAAAGGAGAAAGATAGAAAAGGAAAAGGAAGAACAATCGTAAAAACCAAAGAAAAAGAAAGAAAAAAAAGGAAGAAAAGGAAAGCAAAACGAGAATGAGAAATACAAACAAAAGCCAATAATAATAAAACCACGCATCCATCCTAATACGATTGGTCCTTACAGGTCACGTGGCGTTGCACTTAGAACTCACATCTAATCGTCCGCCATTTTGAATCATAACAATACCTCAACAATGTCACGCCCTTTTCTACGCGAAGAATAAAAGAAAATGGCCGCCCGTATCCGTTGCCATGGTGATATCAATGCCGAGTGAAATATCTTCAGACCCCAAAAGCTTTAAAATAAAAGAACGTCAGGGTTTCCTCTTGCAAAGGAAAATATCTCCTCTGAGCGTTGCTATTTTGGCCCTTCTTGCAAAGAATTTTTTTTTTTTTTTGCGCGTGTGTATTGTTTTATTTTAAAAGAAGCGCCCGAGATAGGTAGCGATCGTTTAGTGGTTGTTGAACTGATTTGCTGCCTGCAGGTGCCAAGTTCGAATATTATCGGTTCCATGGCAACTATTTTTCTACTTATCAAGACCCGGGATCAACTCGAGGATGAAACTTGAAACGATTACTCGTTAAATGTTGTTCGCCATCGCAACTACATTGAGGATATTGCCAAGGTTGCTGCAAAGAATATGTGCCTCTTTATTGTGCTAGAAAATTATTCACGCTAGAGCGTATCGTGTACAGTCACACTATAAAATCACAATTCGCTAATTCATGAAGTATGGGTGCCACATCTGGGCTGCTGCATCTACCATTAGTCTCTTTCTCTTAGAGTTTAAAAAATTATTAGACCCTGCATTATCGGCCAATCTCTTATCCATATCCAATCGCTGTAATGTTGGACCCCCGTCCCTTACTGAACTCCTAGCACCTGTTACCATCTCGACGTACATACTCCTGACTAGTCCAACAAGCAGCTAAATCCCACCCCCTCATTCACTGCTGAAGTCATCAGATGCTAGAATACTTAGTTGCTTCTGTCGGACTGCTAGACTTTGGGATTCCGTCTTTGACTCCTGCTTCTCTGACTGTACTAAATTGAAGAAGTTTAAATGTAACGTGAACAGACAGCCTGCTGCTCAACCCCCCGTAGTCTCCTATTAGATACGAAGCTAAATAGTAGTCTCTTATATTCGAAGTGGCAAAGTCTCTTGCTCGGAATGAAACAGAGTAAAAAGAGTTGCGATAGGATTGGAATGTCTTGAATGAGCAGACGTTTTCCAAGAGGACTGCTCGAAAAGTACTTGTTTATGTTAGACTTGAAATCGACCGTGCTGTAATCGGTTAGGGAAGCAATCTCGTGGCATATTATTCAACAGATAGATGTTCTAGGAAATAAACTTTGTTCATGAAAGCTCGGTTTAGTTTTTGGATTAGAGAGATAGAAACAGAGAGAAAGAGAGAGAGAGAGAGAGAGAGAGAGAGAGAAAGGTTGGAGGGAGAATAGTTCTTGGTTGTGTTTATAGCCAGACGAGTTCTTTCTGTGACTGGCACTAGGGATGAAACCCTGTCAAGTACCTGCCGTAGAAATAACAGTAGAAAATAGAGAGGCGAGCAACATCTCTTATGTGTGAAAGAAGCTGCGGGAATGAGAGGAGATCAATTGCAAAATCGATTCTGTATTCTGTCAAGACTGGAAATAGGCATTCTTTTACTATGGATGTTGGCAACCTTCATGTGGTCCCTTCTGTTAGTACTTTAGAGATTTTGCACAAAAGTCTAGTCACAAATCACCCCTACTTCCTCAAAAAACGATCAAAATGTATTAAAAGAAAAAAAGAAATTCCATTCATGCCACTTGAGTATTCGCATGAAATATCGCTCCTTCTGTCACATATTGGAGATTATGTTATCTAGTGTAAATTTTGACAAGGGCCACACTTAGTGCATTATAACGCAGATTTGCAAAACAAAATCGCTTCCGTCAAGTTGAGGCAGAGAACAGCAAGTAAAACGCCGCAAAAAAACAAACAAATAAACAAAAAAACAGAATGATATGTCAATGAAGTCATATTTTTAGAGCTAGGAGTAACAAAGGTTTTTAAATCAGTCTCTTTGTGGAAGTCATGAGAATGAGACATCGACAATAATCTAGAATAATCTAAGCGAAATGTTACCTCAATGTCTATCCGTGTGTGTCACTCATTTCAGTTAAGAAGTGAATAATGCTTTAAGAAAACATTAGTCTCTCTCCCCTGAATCAATTATCTCCAAATAAAAACCTTGACGAAAACTCTCAGCGACCATCTTCTTGTGCCACTTTCTTCATGAAATGAGCTTATTTTCATAGCAACCACGAAAAAAAAAGCGACTATGGAGAAAACGGAAAACGCGTGAAAAACCAACGTTATGTATAAATACCACCAAAGTTACACCATGGAGGACAATATCCATTTCCATATTCCACCCCGACATCACACACACACACACACACACACACACACACACACACACACACACACACACACACACACACACACACACACACATATATATATATATCCCACAAACACAAGAAACAAGGAAATTTTTATGTAGCCATCTGAGGAGAAACCCAACCATTTTCAAATCGACACATATGCTCCATTGGTGCTGTCTGTATAAAATCTTTTCCAGAACAAATTTGATTTCATCGCATTTTTCTTTTAGTGTCTTTGGTCTACAAGAAATGCTCCATATAAATTGCCGTTGTGAAAAAGAGCACATTTTAAAGTTCTTTTAGAAATGTCTATAAAAAGGCGGCACTCTTGAGAATAATACTGTTCGACACTAAGCTGCCGCAGCAGACCGGCACGTCGTTACAATATACTATGTCGTTTTCATGAATGAAATGTTTATTTTTTTATTTTTATTTTTTTTTATTACATTTTCACCCCAAACAAGGCACATTGCCACTTTGGTGTAGGGGGCTACTATCAGGGGCAACAACTACTGGGGTACTATGTAAGGATTTGGGCAGCAAGATGTCGGTTCACGTTACACTTGAACTTCTGCATGTCAGTACAGTTAGGGAAGCAGGAACCTGGAATGGAATTCCAGAGTCTAGCGGTTCTGGGGAAGAAACTACTGGAGTAGAAAGATCTTTTACATCTAGGGATCTCTACTGTGTGGGGGTGAGATTTAGCTGCCTTTCGGGTTTGTCGAGGGTGTCTACGTCGTGGGGGCACAAGTGTCTGCAGTTCGTCAGAGCATTCACTATTAAAATACTTGTAGAACAGGCAGAGGGATGCAACATTTCGTCGAGTGGACAGAGGCTGAAGCTTAGATGCCAGTTCAGAGCCTATCAGATTGGCGACTCTTTTTTTAACCTTGTCTAGGAGGGAGAGACTAATAGCAGATGCACTAGCCCAAATGTGACAACAATACTCCATACATGGGCGAATGATGGCCTTATAGAGGTACAGGATACTTTCAGGTGTCAGTAGTTTTCTAGCATGGTAGAGAGAGCCTACCTTTTTCGCAGCGGCCCTGGCAATTTTTTTCAATATAATTGTTCCAGCTCACGTTTCCTGTGAACGTTAGGCCAAGCAGTATGAAAGATGTACTCTCAGACAGGGAGTCACTGGCCATTGCTATTGGTGGCAGAGAAGGTTTCTTGTAATTATTGAAGGAAACCAGTTTAGTCTTGGCAGCATTGAATGTGACCATCCATTTATGTCCCCATTCCACTACAGATTGGAGGTCATCCTCTAGTGTTTTTGCCATTTCTTTAGATATGTGTTCATTTGTTTTCCTGTCATGCCTGTTATAGAGTGTAGTGTCATCAGCATATATACCCATCTCAGAGGCAGTTTTGTCAGGGAGGTCATTAATAAATATCAGGAACAATAGGGGTCCAAGAATAGACCCCTGAGGCACTCCCGCATTTATATCACACTGTTTAGATGTTCGACCGTCGAGGACAACCTGGATTTTTCTCTTATCTAAGAAGGATTTAATTATGTTAAGTATTCTACCAGTGATACCGAATGATTTAATTTTCCTGAGGAGACCCTTGTGCCATACCCTGTCAAAAGCCTTAGATATATCTAGAGCTACCGCTCTGCCCTCCACCGCTTTGTCCAGTGAATGGTATATACGTTCAGAGATTACAGTGAGGATGTCAGCTGTGGAACGGGCTTGTCTAAATCCATATTGTTTGTCAGTCAGAAGTTTAGCATCTGTAAGGTGCCGGACTAGAGCATGGTTAATTATGGTCTCAAATATTTTGGCGAAAAGTGGGAGGAGGCTAATGGGGCAATAATTTGATGGGTCAGTTCTTTCGCCAGAATTCTTGAATATTGGTACCACAGAAGCAGTTTTCCAACAGTCCGGAAAGCATGATTCATTAAGGCATTTGTTGTAGAGTTTGGAGAGAACTGGAGCTACTTCGGCTTAGAACTTTTTTAATGGCACAGCTGGGATAGATCAGGTCCACATGCTTTTGAAGTGTCAAGATTTTTTATGATAGCATGTACCTGAGCAAGGGTGATTTTTAGATCGTCTAGCGTGGCGTCTGTCCGCAAAGGAAAGTCAGGCAGAGGGTGGTTAGAAGGGTCAAGTGTGGAGTTCAAGGCAAACCGGCTGGCAAGCATATTAGCTTTGCGGTTGCTGAGCAAACAACCTCGTGATTGTTGGTTAGCGGGGGAATTGTTGATTGCCCATTATTTACTACACTGTTGTAGATTTTCCAGAAGTCACGATTTCCTAATTTTTGTGCTTCGATGCGTTTTTTAGTGGTTTAAGTAAATTCTCTTTTGGCTGTCGCTATTTCATTCTTAACGTTACTTCTAGCTTCTATATATTTCTGTTTGTTTGAACTGGACTTATGTCGGTTAAATATGCGGTATGCATGCTGCCTTTGAGCAATGGCAGTTGCGCAAGTCGAAGTAAACCATTGGGGAGAGTGGGGCTTGCTATAAAATTTCCGCATGGGAACATGTGCTTCCATTGCTGTTTTGAACCATTTAGTGGTCTTATTTGCACACTGTTCAGCAGGAAGAGAAAAAATATTTCCCCATGGGGCATCACTGATAAGATCTCTGATGGCTTCCCGGTCAGCCTTTTTATAATATTTCGTTGTTTTGAGCACTGGCTCTTCAGTTTTGGGTCTAGAATTTAGGGCGATTTCTACCATTATCACTGCATGGTCAGCGTTCCCGAGTGGGCTTTCAGCATTTGTTGTACAATCCTCAGGAACTGTAGTCAGAAACAGATCTAGAAGTGATGCTTGTTGTTCTTGCTGGTCAGGGAAATGGGTTGGAAATGTAACCATTTGTGATAGGGAGTGAGATATAGCAAAACTATGTGTTGTGCTGCCCGCTGCATCTGTGTAAGTAGAGAATCCAAGCCAGTTTTTATGGTGAACATTAAAGTCACCAAATACATGTACTTGTGCGCTAGTGTCGAAGGAGAGTGCTGTGTCTATACTGTCAGAGACTTTGTTTATTATGGTGCAGTCCTGGGTCGAGGGAGAGCGGTAGAGAAAATAAAAGTAGCTAATGTTGTGTTGTATGTTTAGTCTAAAGCACATAAAGGCTTGATCGTCCGTTTGTAGGTTCGTTTCTCTAGTCAGGGGGAGGGTGTTACGAATGTAGACTCCAAGTCCGTGCATATGCCTGTCAGAGTCCTTACGGCAGAGTGCGAGATAGCCAGGCATGTTAAAGTAGTTAGAGGGGATGGAGGAGTGTAGGTTAGTCTCTCTTAGTGCTAAGATATCCGGGGTATTTGTTAGGAGAAATGCTTCAACATCAGCTAAATTAGTTCTAAGCCCACGGATGCAAGCCTCAAGGAAAGAGGCAAGTTGGATTTGTTTGTCCCTAGGCCTGGTTTAAGCTTATTTTTTTTTTATTGTAGTGTCATCATGTTTTTAAAGAGTTTCAGTTAGGTGAGGGGGAGCCGAACAAGAGGTTATGCAGGATATCAGACATGCAACACAAGCAGACCATTAGCTGACCTTTCTTCAACTAGGACTGTGGCCTCGGGAAAGCCCATCAGGGATGAGTGCAGGGTCTCTTTCCATGCGCGACATGACACTACAAACAACCCGATATTATACAACTGTTGATGGAGCAGCCGCTCTAAGGTCTACCAAAGAGTTAAGGCTCCTGTACTACCAGTCGGAAACAGCAGCCAGGAACTGTCAATCTGGTACCCTCAGACCATCAGAAGAAGATCACCCAATCTAATTGCACAGGCATGCGTGCTACTCAAGCACTCCCAAGTGCCAGTTATGAGGGGTGGGATGTGTCGGGAGTGGAGGAACGGCATTCAATGCCCTAGACAGGAAACAAGATCTACCACTAAGTGTTTTGTCGATTCACCTGTGATAGTGTCTCTGCGCCTGACTAATAGGCAAAGAAGGAGTACGGAAGCCGGCGATAGACAGAGCTTATCTACTCCTTAAGCAATTTAGGTTTGCAGACCGGTAATTTGTTTGAGTCACCAGCTCTAGGAAGGTTGTCGTCCAAGACTGGAGAGGCCTCCCTCCCCTTTGGTTTAGTTTTAGAGTTTTCCTTCTCCTAGACGGGTGATCTGAGAAGATCTACTGAGTCCATCAGCCCTGAGAGGGTTTGCTCCGCGCTGGATCCTACTCCAGGTATTTCTGCGACCCCGCGTGGTTAGTTAATGTTACAGGGTTAGTTTGTAGAGGTTATATATCTAATGAATAGTTACACTCCTCAAGGTGATTTAGGGGCATGTAGTGGAAGCAGTTTTGTGGGCAGGCTTGTTAGTTAATGTTACAGGGTTATTTTGTAGATGTTATATATCTAATGAATAGTTACACTCCTCAAAGTGTTTTAGGGGCATGCAGTGGAAGCAGTTTTGAGGGGAGGCTTGTTAGAAAATCGTTAGTGCGGATTAGGACTTTTACCTTAGGTTTTTTCATTTTTTTTTTTTAACTTTATGTTAGTTTGGGTTCAGGGTAACGTTATAGTTTGAGTAGGTATTAGGAACTGAGCTAAGAAATTTTGCCCAGTCACTGTATATTTAAGTTTAAGGTGTAGGTGCAGGTAACTGGAGGTGCATTTTAGGTTATGGTGTATTTCGTATGTTAATTAAGCAATAGATATTTGGGCGAGTTTTCAGTAGATGCAAATAGAAGTTGTCAGTGTTTCTACTATTCAGGGGGAGATAGTTTCAGTTGTATGTATGTTTGTATGCATGTTTGTATGTATGTATGTATGTTTGTTTGTATGTATGTATGTATGTATGTATGCATGTTTGTTTGTATATATGTATGTATGTATGTTTGTTTGTATATATGTATGTATGCATGCTTGTATATATGTATGTATGTTTGTATATATGTATGTATGTTTGTATGTATGTATGTTTGTTATGGCAAGAATTCAATATGGCGTTTTCTGTAGAAGGTTCTGAGAATTCCAGGCGGAAGTAGATTTTAATTTTTGAGTCTTGAAGCTAAAGCTTCAGAAGATTCTTTGGAAAGGTTGGGATCTCTAATCGAATCATTAAGTTCTTGAGTAAAATCGGTGCTAGTGAAGATTGAAGAAAACCGACATTTGAAACAATGGCTTCATTACTGTCAATTGACAAAATGTCGGGGATTAGGATTAGGATTAGGATTCGGGTTAGGGTTATGGTTAGGATTAGGATTAGGGTTATGGTTAGGGTTAGGATTAGGGTTAGGATTAGGATTAGGGTTAGGATTAGGGTTATGGTTAGGGTTAGGATTAGGGTTAGGATTAGGATTAGGATTAGGGTTAGGATTAGGGTTATGGTTAGGGTTAGGATTAGGATTAGGGTTATGGTTAGGGTTAGGATTAGGGTTAGGATTAGGGTTATGGTTAGGGTTAGGATTAGGATTAGGGTTATGGTTAGGGTTAGGATTAGGGTTAGGATTAGGGTTAGGATTAGGGTTATGGTTAGGGTTAGGATTAGGGTTATGGTTAGGGTTAGGATTAGGGTTAGGATTAGGATTAGGGTTATGGTTAGGGTTAGGATTAGGGTTAGGATTAGGATTAGGGTTATGGTTAGGGTTAGGATTAGGGTTAGGATTAGGGTTAGGATTAGGGTTAGGATTAGGGTTATGGTTAGGGTTAGGATTAGGATTAGGGTTATGGTTAGGGTTAGGATTAGGGTTAGGATTAGGGTTAGGATTAGGGTTATGGTTAGGGTTAGGATTAGGGTTAGGATTAGGGTTATGGTTAGGGTTAGGATTAGGGTTATGGTTAGGGTTAGGATTAGGGTTATGGTTAGGGTTAGGATTAGGGTTATGGTTAGGGTTAGGATTAGGGTTATGGTTAGGGTTAGGATTAGGGTTATGGTTAGGGTTAGGATTAGGGTTATGGTTAGGGTTAGGATTAGGGTTATGGTTAGGGTTAGGATTAGGGTTAGGATTAGGATTAGGATAAGGGTTAGGATTAGGATTAGGGTTAGGATCAGATAAAGAAAAAAAAAGAAAAAAAAGAGGCGTACTCTATCGCAAATGGTTGCAAAAAGGAAATAAAAACAAACCGGAACAGGGAATAAGAGAGTAACTTTTTAGTTAAGAGTAACTTAAAAAGAGACGATGGGCTCAGAACATGAAGGTAAACACCTAATTTTAAGGTAAAAAAAGATATAAAAGTAGCAAATATCCCAACAACTTGACCTGATGAGAAAAAATTATGATTTTCGGAATCAACACCCACGCCCCAATTTAGTCCAAACCAGCTTAGAACCCTTGGGCACCTAAAAATTTTTGGCTAGTGTTATCGACACACTTATCGAATACATTTCGATAAAAAAAAAACCTATTTAAGAACACTGCTAAGCACAAAGTACCTTTGTATGAAATTTCATAAAAATCGGCCCAGCCGTTTTCGACTCCATAAGGAACGAACTCACACACACAAAGTTCCTTCCATGTGATATATATAATAGGCTATATATATATATATATATATATATATATATATATATATATATATATATATATAGCCATCCACATACAATACTGTTTCGCTGTTTCACAGCTCATCAGCGCGGCTAGACAAGCAATTACCTCAAGCCAGGATCAAAACTCGACAGACCCAGTCTTTAGTCTAACTGTTGCGCTATACGGCTGCTGCTATGTAAGCAGTGAATGAACAATGTTTTGACATTGTCCAAAGTACCTAAGCTCAATTTGTTTACACAAAGAGCATCGCTTCATATGCTGATGGTAATATTGGACAATGTTTAAATCTTAGCAGCATCCGTATAGCGTAACGGTTAGGAGCGCCGACTGTCGCCTAGGCAGTCGAGTTTCAAACGTAGCCGCACAGATGAGCTGTGATATAGCGAAACAGTACTGTCTGTGGATGACTGGATATATACTAACAGTTGCAAATGCAATATCTGAATCATAGAAGGGGTTGTTTCAATAGTTACTACTTACTAGAATAGTTGTGCCACAAATTTGAATACCGCATTCTTGAAATAATGGCATTATTCGACGAGGTGTAAACTAATAACCACAAACTAAAAGCACTTAGACACACCGAATCTCATTCGATCACTGAAGTTAAGCGATATTTAGCTTGGCCAGTACCGGATGGGTGACTACTTGGGAATACCAGGCGCTTTTTGCAGTTAAGTTAGCAGCATATATAATACCTCAGAAAGATGTACGCCTCTACCTTGCCCACTTCCGGGTCACCCTTTTGCAAGGTATAGCACCGTTTGGCCTGTCTCTGATATTCTGGAGGGTTACCATACAGGGGGTAGATGGAATCTCTGGGGAGGCGTATTGTTAGTAAAACGCCAGAGGAGACCATTATTAGGGAGAAAGCAATGATAAGCAGCTGTTGTGATATTATAATGATGCTGTTGTTGTTGTTGTTGTTTATGATGATGATGATGATGATGATGATGATGATGATGATGATCTGGGTCAAGAAAACAAATCAGATACAGTACGTAATCTGAAATCTGAACGCATTGATCAAATCCCAAGAAGTTTGGAATATCAAAAAGAAAACAGCTTAATTTGAAATAGCGGTTATCTTTACGATTATTACTTCGACTTCACTTCCGGTTGCCCCACCCTGTGTTAAGATAATTGGTTTTATTGGTTATCACCTTATCATCTGGAAAATCATTTCTTAACATGGTGTGGAGTGAGGCTCCCTTAAGGAAGGAACAACCGGAAGTGAATTTGAAGCAGTAATCGTAAATATAACGTTAGTAGCTAATATTCTATGAAGAGTCTCTCATAGAAAGATCAAACGAGTTTTGTCTGTAAGACTGGAGCTGCATTTAAGACCAGTTTACAAAACAATCTCGTCACGTCTTGCCGCGAACACAACTTTCTAAAACAAATAGAAGGTCCGTGTATTGCTGCGAAAAGCGGCTTCGGTACTGTTTACACACCTGGGCAAATAGTTTAGTCTTCCGTTAGACACGTACATCAATTAAAAATAACATTTCACCTGGAACTGCGTTAACTCGCCTGAATACCTGCCGCAGCAAAATTGGGCACAAGGTCAGTCTATAACGGAGAAGCGATTTCATTTCAAAATGGCGGCACTCTAAAATGATGTAAAATTTGTTAAGATCGAACGCGTCGGCATTCAACGCCGACAATGTTTAACCGTACAGTATCGAAGTGACACTTACCGTAGACGGATTTAAATGACTTCTTTCGAAGAAGAAAGTTTCATGGGAATATCAAATTCGCAAGCAGTCTTTAGTCGTCCTTAGTCGCTTGTATATCCCGTCAGGGGAGATGAAAAATACCCCAGCATAATCACGTGAACGTACTGGTTTTCGTTGGATCACTGAAGTTAAGCAACGTTGTGCCTGGTCAATACCAGATGGATGACCATTTGGGAATGCCAAACGCTATATGTACGAGGGCATTTGTAGTATGAATTTTTTATGTGTGTATTTGTATGTTTTTCGATGTACAATTGTACTATTAGTTACGTAGTACTACACATTACTATATATACATAAATATATTTATGATGATTTCAATATCTTGTCAGACGAGTACCACTCCCTCAGACACTGAAAGTCCATAAGCCCGAAATTGATTTATTTAGTCCTGCCGGCGAATTCACATGCTCCAGCAGACATGACACCAAAGACGGTCATTGGTATATATATATATATATATATA
Source organism: Euprymna scolopes (assembly GCF_053919585.1). Lineage (NCBI taxonomy): Eukaryota > Metazoa > Mollusca > Cephalopoda > Sepiida > Sepiolidae > Euprymna > Euprymna scolopes. The sequence continues at coordinate 70,466,976 of NC_136512.1, forward strand.
TATATATATATATATATATATATATATATATATATATATATATATATATGTATATATATATGTATATATATACATGCACGCATACATATATATATACACATACATACACATACACACATAAATATCTATAAACATACACACATACGTACACAATACATACGTACACAATACATAATACACATACATACACATACATACACATACATACGTACACAATACGTAATACACATACATACACATGCATATACATATATATATACATACAAACATGAATACATACACATATACATACATATGCATACACGTATATACATACATACACAAATATAAACGCACATATATATACATATACACATACAAAGACGTACACATATGCACATATACATACACGTACATTTACCTACATATACATACACATATATGCATTTATACACAAACAGAGATATATGCATACATACACACAAACACACGCATATATATATATATATATATATATATATATATATACACGTATATATGATAATGGCAGCAAATTCGTTTTCGAACATTACCATTACTTGATATAGCACACACACAAAAAAAGAAAAGATATACAGAAACACGAAAAGATTAGCATTCTTTGGCACACATTATGCAAACATGATACATATATATATATACATACAAAATTGCACACATACACAAGCTATATATACGTGACGTTGCCAGATATTGGATGTCTAAAAGTTTAGTCGCATAAGATACACCAAATAATTTGTAACGATTTTCCTGAGAGTGGACATGTTGGATTCATAGAAGCATAAAACATTCATTTTCATCGATGAAAATTAAAGCGGAAATAACTCTCATAGCGTAACTAAAAAAAACAACTTTACTTTCGTTTTTAAAGGCAACATGTGTCGGCTAATAATAATGAAAAACAAATGAAAAAGAAATTAAATGAATCAACTTTTAAGGAATATTTCTAAATAGAACAATTAAAGCAATTCTGTTACAACAAACACTTGGTAAAATGGAGAAAATTATTCAAATAGGTTTATTTTAATGTAATTTACAAATAAGGTTACTTCTTGAGTGTAGATTTTTTTGAATGCATAGTATCTCTCTCTCTCTCTCTCTCTCTCTCTCTCTCTCTCTCTCTATATATATATATATATATATATATATATATATATATATATATATATATATAAATAATTCCGAAATGAAACTGTGTAAACGTCTTTTTTCAGTATGAAAATTAATTTGCGAAACAGTCTTTCTTTTAATTTATTTGTTTATTGCGGACTATTATCTTTATCTTTCTTAGATGTTGTTTCACGACGTTTCGGCCAACTATTCCTCTGGCCTTCTTCAGGTGATAACCGCGAAGGGAGAGGAACTGACAAAGTGAGAAAAATTGCTGTTTTCTCGATAAAGAACAACAACAAAAAAAACTATTCATTATTGTTAGTTTTGAACTTCAAAATGTTTTATTTTTAAATTTTGTTAGCTTTTTCTATCTAGTGGCTTCATACCTTGTCTGGCGCTATTACCACGAAAAAGTGTCACATTAACCCCCACAAATAAAACAAAAAGAATGCTTGCTTATTAAAAAAAAAGAAATCATTTATTTATTGTGGACTATTATCCTCATCTTTCTTAGTTGTTGTTTCATGACGTTTCGGCCAACTATTTCTCTGGCCTTCGTCAGGTGGTAACCGCGACGGGATAGGAACTCTGAATCTCCTAACTGCATTCTCAGTAATTACTGCCATCCATAGTTGTCGTCTCACCACGTTTTTGGCTAAGTAAGCCTCTGGCTGGCTTTGGATAGGATTGAAACCACTATGTTCAGACAATTCTCACCTGGAACTGTAGAGATTCAACGTCTCTATCGTGGCGCAGTTGATAGAGACGTTGAATCTCTACGGTTCCAGGTGAGAATTGTCTGCAGATAGTGGTTTCAATCCCACTCAAAGCCAGCCAGAGGCTTACTTGGCCAAAAATCGTGGTGAGACGACAACTATGGATGGCAGTAATTACTGAGAATGCAGTTAGGAGATTCGGAATTCCTGTCCCGTCGCGGTTACCACCTGACGATGGCCAGAGAAATAGTTGGCCGAAACGTCATGAAAAAACAACTAAGATGAGGATATTAGTCCGCAATAAATAAATAAATTAATAAATAATACTCGTCTCAATAATGAATTCCGATTAAATAATATATAGTCTTTCTTTTGTACATATAAATCAAATTGTGAACAAACAAACAAACAAACAAACATACAGAACACGACTTTATTATAATAGATTGCCGACGAACCCATGCTCACCTACTTTGAATTAAATAAAAGACCCGTTCAAAATTCTGTACGGATAGAAAGTCCCAAGATACGTGTGAAGAAGGTCGGAGATTACATCGACCTAAACGTCACGAAGATAAGGATAGCAATATGAATAAACGAAATAACCCAAAGACGTAAACACGACGGAGAAGTGTTTGACGAAGAATTTTATTCATAACAAGTAGGAAGTTCTGACGTTACTCTAGATCGAATTTCACCTGAAAACTGCCTACTACTGCACCAACGTCGGGCACAAGGCCAGTCTATAATGGAGAAACGATTTTCCCCCCAAAAAGGCGACGCTTCAAAATGGTTTAAATGCTAGTTCTTGCCTAGAATTCCCCATGTATTCTTCTTCTATGGCACCAAACACTTTAAACTAACGCTATTCTCTATCTTTTTAAAGCCTACTATATACAAAGACCATGTATGGAATACTCTTGTCTTATTTGGTCTAGCGAATCTGTGTCCCATTAGAAAGTTCTGGATAAAATGCAGAAACGTAATTTGATTGCTTCAACTTTATCTTCTTCTCTGCAACCCTTCTCTCACAGATATTGTGTTACTAGTCTCAGTATTTTCTATAAATACTATAATGGTATATGCTCTTCAGAATCGTCTGATATGTTCGCAGTGTCTGTTGTTCGAGCTTGTTTGACTCGTTGGCCTACTGCTCTCCGTCGATTTGCTATTTTGATATCACGTTATAAATTAACCGTGTCCGGGAACTGTATGAATATCTTGTGTAAGAGACGGGGAGTCTCGTCGTGGGCGACGAAGCGTTTCACTGAAGAACCACGGCAACACACAGCAAACCAACAAACAATGACAGCCACGGCGCGAAGGTAACTAACAAAGCTCAGCTGACTGCACGAATAGAAACGGAACCCAACGGTCAGTGTACTGATCGCCACGAACGTCAGAACCCGACTGCCTCGCACCTCCAATGGATCGATTTTTATTCCTCAAGATGGCCTAGCTAATTTGCATCCCCGCGAGATCTCGCGAGATCTCGCGCGATCCTGCGAGATTCCGTCTCTAATAAAAGCAGGCAGACGCCATCTTGAAACTCTTTCGTCCGCTGCCCCGACCACAGGATCAGCAACCACCCCACACGCCAGGCACACACGGAACCTCTTGCGCCGAGGGCTACGGTTAGTCTCACAGGAACAAACACGTTGTAATCTCAGTCGCAAAGCAAACAAAGAATAGAAAAGAACTTCAACTCGCTTTTTGTTGTTGTTGTTGTTGTTGTTGTTGTTGTACAACGATATTTATTTCCTCATTCTTTTGTTATGTGCCTCACGTGATCGTCTTCTCGAAGGTTATCCATGCCTATCGTGATATCGAACATTATCCCCGTCTCTAACATGATCTCTTCTTGAAAGTCTTTATTTTTCCCTACGGGTAACGTTATTTCCCATGCATACGTACGTTACGCTATGTTACAATAATGCCACTTTCTATTCCAGTACTTTCTTCTCCCCACCCCCTTAAAAAAACCCAAAAAAAACCCAACTAAACAAAAAAAACAGCAAGCTTGTGAAACTCTCCTTCTGCTAACTATTTTCCACCTGTCTATAGCGTGGACCTTTTCAGGAATAACGCTATTAGACACCTGTCTTTGCAATAATCATATTTCGTTCCTGATAGTTCTTTACGATAAGTGACGTCATGACTTTTTTTCTGGATCATTTTCCCTTATCCAAAAAAAGTAATATGGTCAACTGTAGTCAGTGGCTTCCAGAAGATTCCCTTTTCTTTTGTAACTACACCGTGGAAAAACGCACCTTTTAATATACAGCAAATTATCATATACTTAGCATTTGCTTCTGAAATCCAATATCTTGCTCCCTTCTGCTATTCCTTATACGTTGCTTCCCGAGGGTGTGCGGGTCAGTCCGTTGTGGGAAAGTTCCCAATTCCTGGAAACGTTAGCATCAGTTTTGTCCGATCTTTTGTGATTGATCTGCGAATCAAGTGTGAAAATCGTTTAAGCAAAGGTGCGCTGATTGCCAAAAGGGTTTGCTGTATTGCGACATGCGATCGACTGACCGATACAATGAACTGGAAAAAGGGCCAAAGAAGGATATGAAGGAAATTAGAAGGAAAAATATGGGAGAGGGTAAAAAAATATAAACAGAAAGGGAGATCAACGTATACGATATATATATATATATATATATATATATATATATATATATATATATATATATATATATAGTAAGTTAGAAAAATATATATGGCAATTAAGCTACACAGAATATTTCGCGTTTCATCCGCACTAGGATTCTGCGGAATATTATGTGTAGCTTAATTGCCATATATATATTTCTAGCTTACTACCAAGCTCTACCTATGTATTGAGCACTGTTGAAGTAAATACTTAGTTTACGCATAAAATTATACTTTCGTATTTTTATGTGATTAAATGAAGTAGTCATGTATATATATATATATATATATATATATATATATATATATATATAACTACTTCATTTACTCACATAAAATTAATATACGGAAGTATAGATTTATGCGTAAACTTTAAGTATTTACTTCAAAAGTGCTCAATACGTAGGTAGAGCTAGTTAGTAATTACTATATATATATATGTGTGCGTGTGTGTGTGTGTGTGTGTGTATAGTAGCGCCAAAAAGAAAGTCCGCACTTGTCATTTTTCGAAAACCGCAAATTTAAGCTAAATTGAATGTAACTGTTTAAACAATCTATACCTCATGTGATTCACCTTTTATTCATCTATAATTTTACCTGTTCATATTTGACTTTTAATTGAAGTATCCGAGTGCCCACGTCAATTTAAAAGATTAACTTAAAATCGAGAAGGCCTATATATATATATATATATATATATATATATATATATATATATATATGGTGTTCGGTAAAAATGGCATCAGTAAAAAAGGCATCGATAAAAATGGCACCAGTAAAAATGGTAAAAATGAATAACTAGGTAAAAATGGCACATTGACAATAAAAAATTAGAACCGTTCGAGCAATGCGAGCTAAGTTCCCATTTCCTTTCTTTAAAATAGGGGTAAGTCCTTTAGCTTCAGTTTGGAAAATGTCGGTTCGGTTAGGTTCGAATTCTGTAGAAGCACCGAAAACAAAAATTATAACGCTTTATTTAATAATAATTTAATTATAAATATCTATATATAATAATCTGAAAAAAAGTATAAATAAAGTTTTACTGCTGCCATACTTACCTGAATTCAATTTATTTTATAAAGTCTTGAAAATGGAAAATAAATTCAATGATTTAATCGCTGGCGGCCACTGCTTTTTAATTTTCTTGCACCTAAGAGATTTTTACTTTAAACAGAAATGCTATACTACAGAAAATTGGCAAAATTGATTTACAAATGACAAGCGTCGACCGTTAACGTGAGAACAGGAAAAATAGGCCAACATAATAGGTTTATATCTTTGGAGTCTCGATAATGACTTTAAAATAAAAAATAAAACCAATTACTGGTAGAAAATTCTCCCAATAAATGTTATGGTAACATGGTAACTAAACTGCAGAACCTGAAGAGGGGAATTCTTTGTTAACTATTCTGTATTTTTATCTAACTATTTAATAAATATACTTGGGAAATTGATACTCTCGTCAGAAGTTATATGATTTATGAAGTCAAATATCAGCGACGGAATCTGATGAAACACCGTTTGCTGTTAACCGTGAATCAGGTATTTTTTTCTGGCTTGCCAAGCATTATGACGTTATCGGTGCGTTTGTTTTGTTTATGTTTTTGTTTTTGTTTTGCCAAATTCCAATTATAACTTTTTTGTGTGAAAGAAAGTTAGTTTGGCTGTAAACACTATCAATAATTTCCCACACTCTTTATATATGCCTAAACCTAAACACGAACAAAGTTTCTTTCTTAGAACTGCACACCAGTGGAACTCTCTTCCGTTTACCTACTTTCCAGCTGACTACAATATGGTCATCTTCAAGTCCAATGTAAACAAGTTCTTGATGAGACGTTCCCCTGAAGTAATCCAATTTATCAAATTTACACTTCTAACGACAATGATATTGTCCTTTTGACTACTGTACACTATTTAACCCTTATCCTCGAGTGACATCTGGGCTTTGATAAGTGGTGATTCCTTTGTAAAAAAAAATAAATAAATAAATTAGTTTAGGTGTGTTTGTAACACCAAAGAGAGGCAGCGTCAGACCATTAGGGTCGATGTGACGCTTTTATTTAACGTTAATATTTTATCCCGGGCAATATCGGGTAATTGAAAGATAGATGTCAAGATCTTATTCCGGGCAACACCGGTTAACTAAAAGATATATGTTAATATTTTTGTCCCGGGTCGACATCGGAAAAGAAAAAGACCTTGCTGAATTCCAATTCTGTCAAAACATTTTTTTTCCTTTCTGTTTTTTTTTTTTTTTGTTGATACACTTTGACACTTGAAACGGGACAAGTGCCTCAGCCAAGTTGAAATGCCCGAACGAATTCAAAGCAGGATTCGATTGCTGATATTTTTTTCTCTGATTTGAATTCGTATGTACGCATTGGTCAGGTTCAAAGGATGCGCCGACCGTTTTTTTGTTGACAAATTCAAGGACACAATTCATGTGTCAGCTAGAAACAACAACAGGTAGATTATGTTTTTGCTTTGAACTAAAAACTACACACACACACACACACACGTATTTGTTGGCGTCACAAAATATATTTGTGACAGATCAAAACAAGGATAAATAATTTCTTTGGAATTAAAATTTCATACACGCATTTGTCGGCTTCAAAGAATGTTTGTCGAATCAAATATTAAATGATTTTGTATGACTCTGATAAAACCATTTGAATCCAAAATAACATTCCCAACTGTTTTCATTCTCAAACCGAATCGCAGTTCTGAAACATAGATCAAGAGATGTTTGCCACCTGACAATTTTCAATAACATATTTTGTCGAAATGTTAACAGGAATAATAAATTGTTTATTTCCTTTGATAATGACACGTGTCACATCTAAGGGCAGAATTAACGAAGCATTTTTTTTTGGACGCAGTTTTCTTACTTACGCGGTTATCGCGTATTACGCAGTTTGGGAATTATCCAATGAAAGAGAACTGGTTAGTTTCCATCGGGCGTTTTTGATTGATCGGGGAGGAGTTAGAATTATTCTTGGATTGTGGGAGGTGGCCAATTTCTGTCATCAGTCAAATTATCCAATGAGAGAGAATCAGACGATTTGGTTATCGAGCATTCTGATTGGTCGGGAAGGAATTGGGAATTACCGCCCTGCCCAGTGCTCTACTATATAAAGACCAAGAGAGTCAGAGAGTCTGAGAGTCTGGGAAGTCGGAGCAAAACAGAGCGAGTCCGAGAGTCAAGCCACCTCACCTCTCCTCTCTCTCTCCCCCCTCGCCTATTGCCCGATAACTAAAAAATGTTAAATTAATAGACCTGTGAATTCCAACAAGGGGAAGCCCCACTTAGAAGTTTAAATGCTTGCTTACAAATTCATACTCCAAACTGTACATGTGTTTGTATATATTTCTTTTATGGTTTTCTTTTAATACATTCCATATAACCCAATCTCTGGAGTCTTTGTTTATTCAAAATTTTCGATTTGCTGATGTGCTGATGTTTTCATTATTATTTTTTTTTACTTGTGAAACTGCTTCCGTCAACGGGAACCCGGTATCTCCGAAGACGAAATCTCTAGACGATCACAGAAGATCCGGCCTTGTGGACATTCCAGCAAAGACGATTCCACTAACGCACTGAAGAAGGGCTTACTGGGTGACGCGACGTACCGGCGGGTTTCATATGTTCAGTTACTTTGTTTTTTTTAATTATCCAAATACTAATGTCCAAAGGTAATCATTTATTTGTTTTAAAACAATTCTAGCATCAACAGCGATATAGTGAGTCAGCGAACGAACCGGAAGTTGGCGACAGCTGGGAGTATAAATTAACAACAAATAACGAACCGGAAGTTGGCGACAGCTGGGAGTATAAATTAACAACAAATAACGATAAGAAAATCGCGTTCAAATAAAAACACAAACCAAAAATGTTTTTCTTTTTAAAAGCCGTTTTTTTATTTTTTATTTTTTTAATTTTTTTATAACAAATAAATGTAGCTTAACCTCTTGGAGTTAAAAGAAAGTCATTTTAACATAAATATACAATATATAACTATAACCAAAGGCAAGAAAAAATAAATTTATGCTTAGATAAGTGGGTTCTTCGTGATTTAATTTATTGTAACGTCTTTTTTTTTTTACAAAGAAGTTGGTTTAACCCCTTCGAGTTCAAGAAAAAAAAAAGATTTTAACATAAATATCCAACATATAACTATAACCAAAGGCAAGAATAAATTAATTTTATGCTTAGATAAGTGACTTCTTCGTGGTTTAACTTTTTAACGCGTTTTTTTTTACAAGTAAATGTAGTCGACTTAAAATACTGATATAAATATGGTTCAAGATTCAAACTGACGGCATCCAAGTCACAGATTTTTTTTTTTAGCTTTGATCTCACTAAGATTTAATTAGGTTCAATATAATAATCGATAGAGAATTGTCTCTATAATAATAAATAGGTAATCTGCATGAATTAAAATATCATATTTAAGCATATCTTACGATCGGGCCACGCCCGGCAGCATGCTAGTATATTTTTAAACTTACTACTTAGATGTTTTTTTATTTGTTTTTGTTTGCGATACTTTTTGAATGAATTCAGTTATTTATCTATTTTATCTAAATGCGAGTTAGGAATAATTTTCCACTTGACCAATTTGGTACTCCCATAAGAGTGGCTGAATCTGCCACTCTGATGATAAAACATGTGTCAGTGGATAATTATATTAAAAAAACAAAAAACGATACGACTTACCAAATGTATATACAAGGTGGCTCACCTAAAAGTAGCCCGATCTCGCTAATCTTTCTCTTAACGACCAACTGACACCACAAGGCAAAATGCGATTCTTTTTTTCAACAAGATGGCGCTACGTGCCACACGTCTAACGGATCACTGACACGAGTTCATGACATGTTTACGGAAAAAAGAACAATAAGCACAGAGTTATGGCCACCACATTCCCCGGACTTGTCATCATGTGATTTTTATCTTTAGGGGACTTTAAAAGAAAAAGTTTATGCAAATAATCCTCACAGTCCAGACCAACTAAAGGAGAACATTACCTACGCTATCAGGAGAATCACCAGAGAAGATCAACAGACAGTATCTACAAACGTTATTAAACGTCCCCAGAAATGTGTAGATGTCAACGGAGAGCACTTCCAGCATCTTTTATTAACACTAAAGGTACTTTAAACAATAAAAGAATGTTCCTACTACATTTTAAGTGGGTCACCCCATATATATATATATATATATATATATATATATATATATATATATATATGTCTGTCTGTCTGTGCGCGCGTGCGTGTGTGTATGTTTGTATGTGTGTGCATGTTGAATTAATATATACGTATTAATTAGCGTAGATACAAGTTTATATAAAAATATGTGTGTGTGTCTGTGTAAAGAATGTTTTTTTTTAGAGGCAACGCATCTCAAATTGAAATTAATCACCGGAAAACCTTTTTTATTATATATATATATATATATATATATATATATATATATATATATATATATATGTATGTATGTATGTATATATATGTATATATATATGTGTGTGTGTATATATGTATGTGTGTGTGTGCGCGTGAGCGCCGCGCGTATATTTGTATGTATGTATGTATGTGTGTATGTATTTTGTGCGATTTGTTCTTGTCCGTTTGAATGTTCATGAACTGTTTTGTGGATTCTAGTAATAGAACGCAACAACTGTATTTATTCTGAAAAATCATTTAACAGACGGGGAGCCATTTACGAGAAAGCTCTGCCCACGAAAATTTCCCCCGCTGCTCAGCACAGAGAAAAAGTAAGAAAACGTATTATATAACAGGAAATAGTGGATGTACACTCATTTTCGTTGTTATCATTTCAGCTGTTAGGAAGCGCAAATGTTTTCCTGTCTTTCTCGTCTAGTCCGTAAGTTATGAGCGCGTCGATGGGTCACGTTTATACTGGCAAACCGTGTACATCGATATTTAGCAGAAATAAATTAAAGTTATTTCCATACCTGTTTGTAAGGTTATCCGTTTAATTGCTGAGAAGACCTCAAAATAGAAAAGAAAGACATTTAAAAGGACGATAATGAAATAATAAAGACGCTTGTTTTGAAACCGTTGTTACCTTTATTGCGTAACGATTTCCTTTAAATGTCAAGAATAATGTCGCCTGGCTCTTTAGAGAGACAGACACTCTAAATTATGTCCCAGCTGACTTCGTTTAATGAATACTGTATGCTAGTACCGAACTAGCTGTTTCACGCCGACACAGCCCGGTAGAGTATTTACGTACAATTTGTTGTGCTTTTTCTTCTTTAAAATTATTCCTGTTCTTTCTTTTTTTTTAAATTACTATTTTGTTTCAACAAAACGAAGAAACTCCGTGTAAATAAATATAGAGTTACATCCCCCCCTTTTTTTTATCAAGCGTCGGTTGTTTGAAAATAATTCTGGTCCGAACAAAGTATTTTCAGAGAAAATTATATCGAAGTATAAAAATATACGTTCAAAGACACGTAAACTATCCAGTACCAAATAAAACAGTTTTGTACCACTTTTCCTCTCCTTTATTGCGGTAAGCTTGCATGCTCATCTACATAAATTAATGAAAATATATACAAGTTTATATATATATATATATATATATATATATATATATATATATATATATATATATATGACTACTTCATTTAATCACATAAATTAATATACGGAAGTATAAATTTACGTAGGTAGAGCTAGATAGTAAGTTATAAAATATATATGGCAATTAAGCTATACAGAATATTCCGCGTTTCATCCACGCTAGGATTAATCAGGCTTATGCGAGAATTTTGTAGTTGTCTCGCGTTTTTATGTACGCACCTTCTATTGAGTTTTTAGTTAGCCAATCAACTTTATAGTTTCCACCACACCTTCCTAATCAGCCAATGAGCAGGCACTTACAGGCCAAAGGCCCAGTTGACCTCCGGTTGATCCGTTCCTTTGTGTGTGTTGTTTTAGCTAGGAGCGTAGATATCTAGTGTGCTGACCTATTTTAAATCTAGGTTAAATGTTTTTTATTAGCTGATTAGGAAGGGTACGATGGAAACTAGAAAGCTGATTGGCTAACAAAAAACTCAATAGGAGGTGCGTATATAAAAACGCGAGACACCACAAAATTCTCGCATAAGCCTGATGAATCTTAGAGTGGATGAAACACGGAATATTATATATATATATATATATATATATATATATATATATATATATATATATATATATATATATATATATATATTAGAAGCTTTTAAATTGGTATATCTCTATACCCCAGGAAGATTAAAATCAAGATATAATGTTATTTAATTGGAATTCATGGAGATGAGTATTATTATTAATTTTTATTTATTACGGACTATTATCTCAATATTCTGACCGCATTCACTACAATTATTGCCTTCCATAGTTTTTGTCGTCTCACCACGTTTTCGCTAAGTAAGCGTGACGTCGTGAAACAACTACGAAAAGATGAGGATACTAGTTCGCAATAAATAAATTAATAAATAATACTCATCTCAATAATGAATTCCAATTAAATAATATATATACCATTCGGTACGGACCCGATCGTGGAAGATCAGATAATAAATAAACACGAATTTATAAGACCAAAAATTCAACCTTGCTCGTCTTTTGGGGCCCGTGGCACAGTGGATAGAGACATTGAATCTCTACGGTTCCAGGTGAGAATTGTCTGAAGATAACGGGTTCAATTCTACCCAAAGACATTTATATATATATATATATATATATATATATATATATATATATATATATATATATAACTACTTAATTTACTCACATAAAATTAATATACAAAAGTATAGATTTATGCGTAAACTTTAAGTATTTACTTCAAAAGTGCTCAATACGTAGGTAGAGCTACTTAGTAATTTATAAAATATATATGGCGATTAAGCTACACTGAATATTCCACATTTCATCAACTCTAGAACTCCTAGCCTGAGGAATCCTAGAGTGGATTAAACGCGGAATATTTAGTGTAGCTTAATCGCCATATATATTTTATAAATTACTATATATATATATATATATATATATATACACATACATATATATACAATATATACATACACACACACACACATATATATATATATGTTACATAGCATCTCTCCCCCCCCTCTCTGGCTTTCTTACTCTTTCTATTTTCTCTCTCTCTGTGTCTCTATTAGATAATAGAGAAAGAGAGAGGGAGAGGGAGGGAAAGAGAGAGGGAGAGGGAGGGAAAGAGAGAGAGAGAGAGAGAGAGAGGTGAATAACGTGGACAGTGGACACGTTTGCAGAAGAAGGGTCAGCTGAACAGATGACGTGGTGTCATGTGATGAGGTTAGCTGATTCTTTCTTGGCAGTTTGGTTTCGGTTGTTGAAGAAGACAGACGGCTTTTCAGCTGTCCCCCCCCGTGGGCTGGGGGAGGACGCTTACGTGTACCATCAAGCAAGCAAGGTTAACCTCCATTCTGTGTCGACCTTTGGAAGGTGAATAAAAACATAAAACCTTAATTATCATCTTGGAGTGAATTCTTCATCCAACAGGCCAGCTCCCCTCCAAGAGACAATGAACACCAGAGGAACAACCGACGACACATGAATGAAGGTATGTTAAGAAATGCATGTACACAAACACACACCCACAAAGGCATGAACAATAAGCTTAGAAACTAGACGATCACGTACACGAATCTCCTTCTTGACACTATTCCCTTTATGATACAATCTCCTTTATGACACCCCACTATATAACATATATATATATATATATATATATATATATATATATATATATATATATATATATATATATATAGTCATCCACATACAGTTCTGTTTCGCTTTTTCACAGCTCATTAGTGCGGCTAGACAGGCAACTGCCTCAAACCAGGACCGAAAACGAATGTACAGTGATGATCATATTTATTGGCACGGTAAAATAAAAGTTAAATTTTGTCTAATAAATTCTAAAAAAGGGATTAAATTAAAGAAAATAACAAAGTATATTATGTATTTTTAACTGGCCTTTCCGGTGCAGCAATCGGATTTTAGAAAAAATAAATAACAAAGGAACAACAAACATAATTGCAAAAAACCCTTGTTCAAAATTATTGGCACGGCTTTGTTTTTCTTTTAGTATCAGTATAATATCAATCAATTTCCGGTTTACGTGCTTTCTGAACTTTTTTATAGCCATATTATGCTTGTTTAACGCTAATTCAGTGAATAATTTTTTTCAGATAATTTTTAGATAGCGATTTATTTAAACTATTATAAGTGACTAAATTATAATTTTCAATCGCCATGGTTAAAACTAAGGAACACAGCGAAGACGTCAGGAAGCTTGTTGTAGCATGCCATACCAATGGGGAGGGCTATGATAAGATTTCAAAGAAGCTAAACCTTCCCAAATCCACTGTTAGAGCCATAATAAACAAGTTCAAATCGCAAGGCCACGTTATGAGTTTAGAGGGTAGAGGGAGAAAAAGGATTCTTTCCCCAAGAGATGAACGGAAAATTGTTCGACAAGTAAAACAAAACCCAAGGATCTCTGTTGGGGAGATTGTTGATGAACAGAGCACCTCTGGAGTGAATGTATCTCGACATACAGTTGGTAGAGTTTTGAAGAGAGCTGGTTTAAAAGCATGTCGTCCGAGAAAGACTCCCTTATTGAAGCCTATGCACCTGAAAGCAAGGCTAGCCTTTGCAAAACGTCATATTGATAAAGATGTTGCATTCTGGAAACGTGTTCTATGGACTGACGAAACGAAAATAGAGTTATTTGGCCATAATAAAGTGTCTTATATTTACAGAAAATCTGGCGAAGCTTTCCTGCCTAAGAACACCATACCCACAGTGAAGCACGGTGGAGGCAGTTTGATGTTTTGGGGATCCTTTGCTGCCCCTGGACCAGGGCGACTTGTTAAGGTCACAGGTAGCATAAAAAAGGAAGATTATGTTAAAATATTGAATGAAAACCTGAAAGACTCTGCTAAAGAGCTCTCACTTGGTCGTCGTTGGTGGTTCATGCAAGATAATGACCCAAAGCATTCGGCTAAACTGACTAAGAAATGGCTTGAGGACAATCATATTAATGTTTTGGAGTGGCCATCACAAAGCCCAGACCTTAATCCAATTGAAAATTTATGGAGAACATTAAAATTGAGGGTAATGCAAAGGAAGCCTAAGAATCTTATTCAATTGGAGGATTATTGTCAGGAAGAGTGGGCTAAAATTACTACTGAAGAGTGCAACAACTTGGTTGTAAACTATGAAAAGCGACTGAGGAAGGTAATCAAGGCCAAAGGCTATACAATTGATTATTAAATAAATCGTGCCAATAATTTTGAACAAGGTTTTTTTTGCAATTATGTTTGTTGTTCCTTTGTTATTTATTTTTTCTAAAATCCGATTGCTGCATCGGAAAGGCCAGTTAAAAATACATAATATACTTTGTTATTTTCTTTAATTTAATCCCGTTTTTAGAATTTATTAGACAAAATTTAACTTTTATTTTACCGTGCCAATAAATATGATCATCACTGTATGTGTTTGTCTGTGTGCGTATATTTCCCTACGCAATAACTCTGTCAATTTTTAGTCTACAGACTCGAAATTTGATATACAGGGTACTGAGATTTGGGAATATCGATGTGATCGGTTTTCGGCCAGAAATTTGGAGAGTTAGGTGTCAAAGTTCAACGATTTGACCTTTGAGAACGCTACCAAACCCCTCCGACAATTTTGGGTCTAAACACTTGAAATTTTAGATATGGGTTCCTTGGACATGAAACTAACTTAATAACTTGATTTGAGCCCAAAACGATAAATGTTAAGGGATCATAATAGGAGTCAAATTTTTAAAAAATTGACCGCTTTTTTTTGTTGTTTTTTGGCTCAACATACACCTCCAAATACACGGGCAACGCCGGACTGAAATGCTAATATATATATATATATATATATATATATATATATATATATATAGCGTGCCAGGAGGCGATGAAAAAAAATCCAAAAAGTGCTCGATCGTGGATATTAGAGCGTAAGATACAATATTTATTTTAACACCATATACACATATTCCAAAGCCGTACCAGTGGTTTCATTGCGTTGAATCAACCATAAGATGTTGCATGGAGCTAGCACAAATTCATCAGCGACTTTGAAAAAGTGAAACATTGCAAAGTAAACAAACAGAGAAAAAACGTTAAATGGGCGTTTACGACTCAGAGTTTCAAATTTTAAAATAGAACCGACACCAATAGATTCCGATTATAGAAGGAAGAGTAATGTAAGGCACGCACGTATGTGTGTGTGTGTGTGTGTGTGTTTGTGAGAGAAAGAGAGAGAGAGAGAGAAAGAGAGGGAGAGTGTTTTTGTGTGTGTATGTGTGTGTGTGTGTGTGCGTGTGCACGCCCACGTGTGTGTATATGTATGTTTTGTAGAGGATGTTTTGGAAAGCCTCTCTGAAAACATTTTAAACGAACATATAACCTCATATAAATAAAAATACAACAAATATTGGCAATAAATAAATAATAAATAACTATAAAATAAAATACTATAGATATAAAGCATGAATATATTAAACTAAATTTTTTTAGAATAAAATTAAAATTAAAATAAAAAGGTAAAGATAAAATTTAAATGAAAATTTTAAAGGAATTATTAACAATTTTTTTTTTAAATAACAATAAAATAAATATGAATGTGAAGGGAGAAATTAAAATAATTAAAAATAAGTTAAGTAATTTTTAAATAAATTATTCAATAGTAAATGACACTTAAAGACAATACTACTACTACTACTACTAATACTACTACTACTAATAATAAAACTAATGATAATAATAATAAAACTACTACTAATAATAATAATAAAACTACTACTACTACTAATAATAATAAAACTAATAATAATAATAATATTAATGATAAAATAATAAAATAATAAAATAATGATAACTACAAAATTAAGTTTAAACAATAAAAATAATAATATTAGTATTAATAATAATAATAATAATAATAATAATAACATTAATAATAATAAATATACGTATAAATAAAATAATAATAATAATAATAATAATAATAACAACATTGTTAATAATAAATATACGTATAAATAAAGTAATAATAATAACAATAATAATAATAATAATAATAATAATAATAATAATAATAATAATAATAATAATAATAATAATGGAACCACATATATAAATAATGAAAATTATTGAAACAAAAACCTAAAAAAACCTAGGAGGGGGAGAAGAAATGGGTATAATGGTACTGAAAATTGAGTTAGTAGAGGGGTCCAAATTACGTAACCTGGTAAAAGAAATGGGAAGGTTGCTAGGGCCCGGATGGGGGGGGGGCATAACAGCTCCATATAAGGTTTTCCTTATTATCGGGGGAGCATAATACGGTTAAGGTAAGAAGGTTAGGTAGCGAGGAAGGCTGAGATATTATTTAGAAGAGGATTGGTGGGGAGTTTAGATAAAAGGGTGTATGCGGTATTTAGGTGCCTTTTTGTTAATTGGGGTGTGTATTGGTTAAGTTATTTGGCAACAAGCAATTTCCTTTTGTGGGGACATTGTCTGAAGATCTCATTTTAAATGTTCATACAGGCTATGGATGGGTAATTGGTAGCCTGAAGAATCCTATATTTTTCGGTGGTGCAAAGGGGGCAAGTTTTGGACGTTGGGTTATACAATTTTTTTAACATCAAGGATCGTCCATTCTATTTGATATAAAGTTTTGATTCTTTAAGCGACCAAATCTTGGTGGCTAGAGATGTGTCAAATCGTTTTTCAGAGTATTTGAAGGTGGAGTTGTGTGCATATAGTCTCTGCTTGAAGGTACCCTGAGTCTTACCAATGTAAATTTCTTCTTTACTTGCGTTATTTCCAGGAATGACTTTGGCCTGATAAACAGTAAATTTAATTGTGCAGCCTCCTCCGAGAGGGCAAATATTTCCTTCCCTGCATGAGCAGCGATGGGTAGGGGCGTTTATTGGAGTTGGGGGTTTAGATATCAGGATAGAACCACTGAGGGACAGCAGATGTAGTTAGTTTTGATTGTGTTTCTGTTAAAGATCTTATGGAGTTTGTTGGTGGGTTAGGGTTAGGGTTAGGGCTACATATTGGAAGGAAAAATTGTGTACCTGTATTGTACTTGACATTGCGGGAGAACGGAGGGGGTGAACCAAATTATGTTCTTGGATCTGTTGGGTCTGCGCTGTCTGGTGGATGGATTGGGTATATATGAGATATCTTCCTGGTATCCACTTTCTCGGAGGGTCCTGTTGTAATATAGTGCAGCTTGCTGGAAAATATCTCGGCTTGATGAAAGGTTGGAGATTCTTTTGCTGATGCTGGGGACAAGGTTCTGGAAAACACGGGTTGGATTGCACGATTGAGTATTGATGCACCCAAGCTGTTCAGTAGGCTTTTGGTAGGGTCTGGTAGAATTCAATATTACGTTTAAAAATCCCGACTAGTAAGGATTGTGTCAATGGTAATATAAACCCGAGTTCTGTAAAGAATGCGGTCATTTGTTTTCTGAAGTTGTCTAGGTTCTGACTATTGTGGTTGCGTGAGATACATAAGCCATCATCTCGGTAGAGGCCGACGGCAACTTGTTGTGTAGGGAGTGGAGAATAAAGACGCTTAACATCACACACACCCACTACCCAAGGCTCCCATTGGAACATCAAAGGGGTCCTTAGGATTAGATTTCTTAACCCACGTTTTGTTGTCAAAGAAGAGGAGCTGTTCCCTTTTCCCGTAAATGCGAAAAACATTAGATAAGTGGAAAATGAGATTAGGATAAGCCGAGACTCGAACCTTGTAAGCAAGGTTCAGAGATAGATTGTTAAATTTCATATAAAATAGTTAGGTAAAAAGAATTAATTGTTCATTCTTTTATGAAAACAATTAAAAAGGTTAGCTAAAAAAGAATGAACAATACAAATTAAAAATATATTGAAAAAATAGGTTAGTTCAGAATTCTTTGTTTGCAGAAGTGTGTTTTGGAAGCGTATACTTAGCCGCGTGAGTGGTCATGTTTTAGAACCACACATCTGACGTCATAGCAGAAATGGAATTTCTCAATATAGGGGCTAGTTAGAGCCAGAGAGCAGAGAGTTGCACAGTCGGGGAGAGAGGTTCAAGCAGTCAGCAAAGGCAGTCGGAAAGAGTTGACATGATCAGAGGAGGGTTCCCTTAGAAGCGAAGGGAGAACATTTTTATGTGTAGGACGAATTTGAATTCCTGGCGTCATCGTCATTGCGACCGGTCAAATGAAATAAAGAACATCATCGATTTTTATGCCGAATTCATTTATTTTGTAAAAAGGTTTTTATGCATTAAGTTCTTTATTGTAGTAGATTTTGTCGTTCTCGTTTCCTGTCCCGCAGAACATAACCGAGTTTCGCAATGGGAGAGGGAAAATGTTTAAACTATTAATGTTTGGCACATTTTAAGTTGGAAAACCAGTCTAGAAGTGGAGGAGATAGAAAGAGAAAGGGGAAATGGGGAGAAAGAAAAGGAGGGAGAGGTGGTTGCTATTTTTAGTTTTGCAGAACATAATCAAATTTTGTAAAAGGAAGTAGAAAACAAAAAAAAAAGATCAATGTTAGGTGCATTTCGTGCTTAGGAAGCCAATATCTTCAGACAGCCGGATCTGATAGCACCAGAACGAGAATTGTCCGACTGCACCCGTGTGGTGGGAAGAAAGAGAAACGGACGTTGCCCGGGATTGAATGATGATTAACGAATATTTCACACTCCTATATTTTTATTGTCATCGAAATCCGTGAAATCGCCCGGGAGGAAGCTTCACATGCCTCCATGTAGTAACTTAATCCAAAATATATGTTATGGACACGTGGCACCAAGAGACTTAAAAAAATTTTTTTTTTATTGAAAGTGATGCTGAACATAACGGTAATACAACCTTTTGTTAAAAAGAAAAAAAATGGCGACCCGGATTTTTATTTATTTCACACGCTACAGTATGACGATAGTAACAGTTTAAGCTTTGCACTTCTGACTGTCAACACTACTTTAATAAAATTCACTATGGAGCGTTGTCTTGTGTTGTAATTTTTAAACTGTTGTGGGGAACCACCCTCCAAACGGACTAATCCATCGTCCATATAAACTATACGCATGACGATCCCAAGTGGGGGATCTAATTCCAGAGCGAATCTCGCATGCTTGGTGAAGTACCTACACTGTTCGTTTGTAACCTTTCCATTGTAATCTTTCCGTTTTTCATGTAATACATGTTTAAACTGTTCCCCGTTGTTTTTTGTTCTTCTTTGTGGCTACTTGCGAGCCATAGCATAAACCTATACTGTGTTTTCGTCTAAAATGTAATACCTTGTTATTCCAACCAAGGGAAGTAACTCTGTATGGGCGAATACAGAGTTATGCATTTAAAAGAAAAAAAAAAGATGGCGACAATAATTTCGATAAGTTGGATTATTCAGACTACTGTTCTCATCTTGAGTGTTATTCTCACAAGATTTCAATTAGTGAAACCTCCGCTCTTCTTAAGATGTACCTTGTCGAATTCGGGAATCTTTCTGTCGAACTCGGGAATCTACACATAATTTCGAGCAGAACTCTTTATTTAATCCCCGGGAGTAGCATGTTCTCATCTGATCAATTATGACTGGATAGACTAAGTAATTCGCAATTGCATTTAGAGTATTGCTCGCACTAGGGATTGAACCTCCAATCTCCAAAAGAATGTCATTTACAACTGAATTTTGCGAAGTATTTTATCCACATGAAAACAATTCTAAATCATAATATTTATATATATCAAAAAACTATGCCGTGTTTCCCTCTATAATATCATTTTTTGCCATTTCAATAAAAGGGAAGTCGCTCTGTATAGGCGAATAGAGTTATGTCTTTTATAAAGATGGCAACAATAATTTCGACAAGAATAAAATATTTTTTAGAGTAAATTTAATCGAATTACATTTTATTCCTCTTAACAACGTGCTGCAACAAGCTGACGAATTAGAGCCAAATATTAATTTTGTAGGAAGAAAGTTATCGATAACAACGAAACTATATGTACTAAATATGCTCTTGTTTATTTGTAAGTATTTTAAAAATCACGTGCTAACAGGTATCCCAACATTTTTACAAATGCAAACTAAAAATAATTAGAGAAAATGGTCATCCCTTTGATCAGTTACCATGGCAACAATTGTTTTGATTGAATGACGTAAATATAATTGTAAAAGTTTTTTTTTTATTTTGAAAATCGATGGCAGAACTTATGTTTTATATATGCAAAGGCACTTCTGTGTTTTCTGGTGCTATTAGATTAAGCCGCCTGAAGATACCAGCTTCCTGTGTTAAAATGCACCAAACATTGATGTTATTGTTTTCCCTTTACCTCTGCAAAAATTAATCATGTTCTACAAAGCAAAAAACAAACAAACAAACAAAAAAAACACTTCCTCTACAAAACAACCGAACCAAACAACGTGAACGGACATTTGAAGATATAAAGAACTTTACACATGAAAACGTTTACCAAAATGATCGAATTCCGCATTAAATAACTCGAAAAAGTTTTTTTTATACTGATGTTCACCCCCACACAAGGCATATCGCCACTTGAACGTAACGGGGATACTATTAATGCCTAGGAAAGATTAACAAGATGTTGGTTTACGTTACATTTAAACTTCTACATATCAGTACAGCCAGGAAAGCAGATAGCAGGAAGGGAATTCCAAAGTCTTGCTGTTCGAGGGAAGAAACTATTAGAGTAGAAGACTTTCTGGCATTTAGGGACCTCAATAGTGAAGGGGTGAGATTTTGCTGCTAAGTTTATCGAAGATATGTACATCGGGGGTACAAAGTGCAACGAATTCATCAGAGCATATTCTATTAAAATATTTGAAAAACAGGCACAGAGATGCAAAATTGCGGCGATGGGACAGAGGTTGGAACTTAGTTGACAGAGTGGGACCTATTAGATTGAAGCCTCTTTTTGGGATCCAATCCAACAGTGAGATGTACCAGCCCAAATGTGGCAGCAATACTCCACGCATCGGCGAATGGTCCCCCTGTAGTTGTACAGGATACTCTCAGGTGTGAGTTGTCTTCTAACACGATAGAGGGAATCCACCTTCTGTGCAGCAGCCTTCGTAATGTCCTTAATGTATTTGTTGGCGTGTCATAAAACGATATAAGCAAACTAAACGCCATAAATAAATATTTGAAGATATAAAAAAACTGAAAAAAAAACTTTTACCAAAAATAACCGAATCCGACAGTAAATAACCCGAAAAGGGTTGATATGCCGTAAAACAAAACAACCGGACTAAAAACGATTAATATATATTTGAGTATATAAAGAACTATTATGAAAACACAAAACTTATCTCCAAAATTACTGGTTTCGACTTTGAATATGCTGTAAAACAGCAAAAAAAAAAAAAAAAAAACACACCAAAGGAATGCAGATTTAAATTGATAACAGAAGAAAAAAAAACAATATTCGTCAAAATCGTTTTGGAAGAAATTAGTGAGCTTTATAAAAAGTTTCCATTTTCTATCGATTAAAATAGCGATTATTCTTTTTCTTTTAATGGAGTTTCTCTTAATTCCGCTTCCGGTTAAATCAACCGATAGAAACTTTCCGACGTTGGAGATTTCCATCTTTTGAAGTCGAAGAATTTATATTCCAGAGATACTTCGGTTGGCACCACTAAGACTTTGCCTCCAAGGACTCGGTAATTGCAAGGCCTTATTGAACAAACAAACAAAAGTAATATATTTAAATGGGCATCTTTGTGTGTGTGTGTGTGTGTGTGTGTGTGTGTGCGTGAACTCATGTTTACATAAGCAAACAGCGTTGTTAAATAAAATCTATCATATCAATCTCAGCCGTCTGTGTGTGTGTTTTTATATCCGCTAAAAACTTTCGTCATCCGCATAGAACAGGTATGAAGTTGGTACTGTTAGAAAGAACGATCTCTCGGACAAACAATATCGAATAATTAGAAAAAAATCGCCAATTATTATTACATGTAGAAATATCGTTTTGTTTGAAGGGAGTGTCAGGTAAAACTCTTGGTTTCAACGCTGTCTGTTAATCGTGCATGCGCGAACGGTCGATTCGTTGTTTCATTTTAAACAGCTAAATTTGCAGTGTTATAACATCTGTGTCGTTGTGATCCGATCGATAATGTGCTTGCTTAAGGACTTAACTTTTGAAAGTTCGCGTCCACCACACGGCATTTTTTTCTTTTAATAACACGATAAGATGACAATTAAGTCCCGTTTTTTTTTTTATTTAACCATATTTTACGACCGGGCAACGCTGTCTACCCTCCAGTTATTATATAAGCGACATTTTCTCTGTTTGTATGCTGTATGTAGATTATTCTACACAGCTAAAATAATCTTGAAAGCTCGAAAATTCGTAAACTAAAATAGTCACCTTCAGAGTTGTATGGTTCAAATTCCTTATTTGCAATAACATTTGCGAGTTTAAGTTGGCTTCCAGATATGTTATTGTCTACTGGTATTTTTCCATCAATTGCAGCAAGTTGTAAGTTCATTTGGTTAGTGATTGCTTGGATTGCAAAAGCTGAAAAGTTCAATAAGTTCTTGGTCGGTAATTATTAGATTAGTGCAAAAATAATGTCGCTTTTAGGACGTTAAATTTATAGAGGGAAAACGACATTATTTTTTGCACAACACGCAAAGGGAATTTTATTAAAGATTGCTTGTCACTGGCACTCACTGTGTTGCTGGCCTTAAAGAATCGATTGGAGGTGTTTTTGGTTTAACAAGAAGATGCCATTGCATTTTAGAAATGCTTGATAAACAATTGCCCTGATAGTGCCAAACAATTATTCAATTGCTGATATATGTTTAAAATATACGAACTGCACTACCACAGACTACAGGATAGTGAACGCAATTGCACCCTTAAAGCAGTCTGGGTATTCCAAACTTTATTGATTGAAAAATCCACTGAGAATGGCTATTAAACTCCAACTTATTGATGGTCGCCAGCAATTCATAAGTTTGCTCAAAACTGACTATCCAGTGATAAAGCAAAGTACTTGTAAAATGACTAGAAATTTTCTACTAAAATGAAACGCTTGTGTGTTCAAATAAATAGATTTTCATTTTAAAATTACACTCGTCAGTGACTTGATGTCGAAATTTTGAATTTTAGTACAAGAAAACAAAATATTTTTAGCACAAATCTCCAATTAAAAGCAGCTTTTTAAAATTTTATTTTTTAAATTTACGAATCCCAATTATTTCAAATAAATAGATTCTTCTATCATAATGCCGAACGCTTGCACACTGAATCTGACATTTAAAACGTCGATCTTCATCAACGCCTGAGAAGATGCAGGGCATTACCATCAGCACGAAAAATAAAGAAAGAACTATCCGAGGAAGGCTCGTTATGGGGGCAAAATTTGAATTTATTATTCATAACTTAATATATATATATATATATATATATATATATATATATATATATATATATATATATATATATATATATATATATATATATATATATAATATGGAATCAAAATCAAGACTTCAAAAAAGGGGTTGCGGGTAACAAAAAGTGTATTTCATTTTACATTACAATTGTTTCCATGTCCAGTCGAACAATTTCAAACATTATATTGTTTGAAAATTTTTCCAAAATCAGCATTTATTCAGACTTTATGAATAAAGACACTTTTGACAATAGAGCATTTTTGAAGAGAAAGAAAAAAGAAAAATTCTCTTAACGGGAAAAGCATGTGAAAAACATTTACCTTTGCTGTAGTTACGGAAAATCCCATTTAAATATTAATATATCGCTTAATTTTCGTATCCTTATTTAAGAACAGAGTCATGAGAAGTTTTCACAGAAAATCTTAAGCCATTAAATTTTTTTTTATATATCCCATTCGTTGAGTTCCTAAATTAGATCTCGCTGTTTCTTTATTTTCCAAATATTTAATTTTTTTTTATAAAAAGAGTTTTTTTTAATTTTTATTTCTATATTTATAGTATGGTCATAACAACATTGTAATAAAGTTACGGTTAATTTTAGTTTCGTATTAGTGGCAAGTAATGTTTACAGATTATCGTTATTGTAGTACTTAGATTTAAGACCATTTTAGGTTTAAAGTTTAATTAAATATGAGAATAAATAAAAAGGCTGTTTCCTATTCTTAATTTAGCATACCTATTCATGCTATAAAAACGAATTTCTTACCTGTGAGATTCATTCCCAAATTCAAAATGGATATATATATATATATATATATATATACATATATATATATGTACATATATATGTATATATACATGTATATATATATATATATATATATATATATATGGATATGTATATATATATATATGTATATATATATATATATATATATATATGGATATATATATATATGAATATATATATATATATCTGGATATATATATATATATATATATATATATATATATATATATATATATATCGAACTTACAATCTTTGTTTCTCTTTATTTAATTTTACGACTATGCATTTTTTCCTCAATATTTTTGTTGCAAACGAAGAAAAGTAAGTCTGTTATGTTTATTTATTTTAAAGATGGCGTATGTCGTCAAATCACGAATAAGCCCCAAAATGTTCCAGAATGAATTAAACCGCAGCAATATTTCTTATAGGTATCGCTCAAGATAAGATGCGAAGCAACTTGAGGTAAAAAACGAAAAATTATATTTCAAGATCAA
>NC_136512.1:70497311-70504811 GCF_053919585.1 Euprymna scolopes
TCTTGGGCAGCCATTATGACCCTTTCCTGATCGTGGTGGAAGGATCCCCTTTTGAGCCAGTCCAAAGAACCTTCTTTATCTATGTATTCCTGAGAGAGTTCCCCCAGAAAATACTTTGCACACTGATGTTGTTCCCATTCTTTAAGGTTCATCTGTTGAAAGGTCTCCTTATGCCTGCTCTTGTGCTGCACAAACAAAAGCTTCAGTACTCTTAGCCAGATACCCAGCTCTAAGCCATTACCATGATCTTTCATCAGCCACTTCTGCTATATCCTGGAAGAACCTTCCATGCATTTTCTTCCGCCCTTACTCTATCCATACATTTCACATAATCGGCCTTGGTCTCACATACCTCCACTTCATTGGTCACAACCTTAAGCATCCACTCCTCACTTCTAACCACATGCTCCTTCAACGACATCTCGGTTCTAACACAATGTTTTACACTTTTCAATCCTCTCCCACCATCTTTCCTCGTTTGATACAGCCTTGCTACGCTATTTCGAATGTTAAATATACCAAACATTGCTAAAACTTTTCTTGTTTTGATATCCATGGCATGCAAATCCTTGTCAGACCATTCTAAAATTCCCGCACTGTATCTCAAAACACTGACTACCCATGCATTTACTGCTGTCATTAGATTTCCTCCATACAGTTTCGACTTTGCAATTAGTTTCACTCTTCTAAGATACTCATTCTTGACTTTTGCTTTCATTTCTCTGTTCATGATGCCTACGCCCTCCAGCACTCCCAAATACTTATATCCTGTATCTTCTATTTCTTTCATGATTTCTCCATTTATCAGCACTATTCCATTGAATGAGCCTTTACTCCTTTTTTCATCACCAGCACCGCACATTTACTAATCCCAAACTCCATCCCAATGTCTTTTGAGTATGTTCCCACAAGTTCTGCCAGTCTCTCCATTTCCTTTTCATTTCCACCGAATATTTTCAAATCATCCATAAACAGTAGATGGTTGAGGCGTCTGTCACCAGATCCAAAGTTATACCCCAGTTTTTCTCTCTTCAAGAGGATGCTCAGTGGCATCATTATCATTACAAAAAGAAGTGGCGATAACGAATCTCCTTGAAATAACCCACGTTTAATGCCAACCTACCCCATCTCCTCTCTGTTTGCTATCAGCACCGTTTTCTATTGAGCCACACTTGTCTCCAAAAGCCCTACCACATTCTCAGCAACCTTCATCATCAATAGTGTTTTACGTATCCATGAATGAGGAACCATGTTATAAGCTTTTCTGTAATCGATCCATGCTACGCTCAGATTCCTCCTCTTCTTCTTCTTCTTCTTCTTTTTCTTCTTCGCATCCTGCATTATTGCTTTATCAATTAGTAGTTGCTCTTTAGTACCTCTCGAGCCTTTCCGGCACCCTTTTATTCGTCAGGAAAAACACCATTACTCTCTAGATGTTCATAAATTTTCTCCGCAAATATTCCAGTCAACAGTTTTCACATCAATGGCAAACATGTAATTGGTCTATAATTATTGGCATCCGTTCCTTTAACAGGATCTTTCCTAATCAGTGTTGTTCTTCCCTTCACAAGCCAATCAGGGACATCTCCAAACTCTACAACCCTTTGCAGAGCAGCAGCTATAGGTGGATAAAGGCATGGGAACTGTTTAAACCAGGACCCCATCACTCCATCTGGACCAGGTGCCTTCCAGTTTGTCATCCTTCGTATGCCAGCTTTAACGTCATCGATGATTATCTCAACGTTCTTCATCTGCTGCATTTCTGATAGCCTTTCTCTGACCTCTCCCAACCAGCTAGCCTTCTCATTATATCGCCCTTCGACAGACCATATCCCACTGTATAACTTCCTTGCATCTTTTGCATTTGGAGTGTTGTTATTTCCCGCCTGTTTACTACCATTTAATTCTTTATACAGCTGAGACTGATTGTTCCGGAAAAGGTTGTTCTGCCGAAATGCAACACTTTTTCCAACAAAGTTCCTAATTTTCATACGACCAGTGTGGACCTTCTCTTTCAACATTGTTAGAACGTTCATCGTTCCTTTTTCCAGCAATCTATATCTCCTTTCAAGCTTGTCTTTGGCTTTCCTTCCTTGTTTAACTTCTTTTCTTATTTCTTCGATTCTACCAATGTCTTTCCGCCACCGTTTAATACTTTCTTCAAGCACCCTCTGCCAGTGTGGCCTTCTATCCTTCATTTCTCCCTTTTTCTTTTGTAATAAGCCAAGACGATTCGCAATAACGTATGACGCTGCATACAGAAGCTTAAGTTCCGTAATCGATATGTTCTTTCTTATGATGTGAATTACTCCTTTAATTATTTTTACCTCGTTTTCACCTTCCGCCTATCACTACTCTTCATACTTGGGATCTCTATGATATCATCTCTAAGAAGAACCTCTCTTGACTTCTGAAGTCTTTTTCTACAGAAGTCAAAGTTCGAACTTCATCACCACTTCTCCACACATCTGCTCCTTTCACTGGCCCCATTGTCTCAGAGTCAATGATCTTATCCGCCTTAGATCCTTCAAACTATTTCTCATTACTTCCCCTAACCATAGGATTCCATACCTCCTCAGTTGTCCGCCTCCCATCATCGCTTACATTTCCCTTCTGCACTTCCACTCTCTCAGTTCTTTTATCAGAGCTAGTTTCATCAATTTTACTTTCGTTATTCATTTCATTCCTAACCATCCAATCAATCCCTTCTCTTGCAATCACAGAAAGTAGGTTGTTATTTTTAATTTGTTTTAACTGGGATACCAAACTCGCGACAATTCTAGCTTCTCGTTCTCTCGATTCCCATTCTTCCTTTACTTTTCGAATACATCCACCAGATTTGGTACTTCCACTTCTTACAAAGCATTCCCACAGGACTCTTCTTTCCTCATCCGTCCATGTTTTTTTTTTACATTTCCTGTTCCAACTCCCTTCGTGTCTTGGTAACCTCTCTGGCAATTCTCACTCTCCCTATATCCAGCCACATCCTCAGAATTTCGAACAGTTGTATGATGACGACAGGACCCACCCTGTTGACCAGTGGGACACCTACCTGTGATGAAAGGACTTGTTCTGCCGAGTTCAAAATAGACTTCGTAGCCTCGTAGGATATGTCCTTTTCTCTTCCCTGCAACCTCTATCTCACAGAAGAGATATTGCGAGTTTGTCTCTGATGTATCGTTATTTTCATGGAAAGTGTTCGACTGAGCTTCAGTCTATGCTCCCCCCCCGCCAAACATTCACAAGAAACACTCGTCTAGCTGAAAACATTATCAATAATTCTCCCCACTCTTTATCTGTGCCTAAACCTAAACGTAGATTCCATAAAAAAAAAGCTTCTTTCTTAGAACTCCCCGCCTGTGGAATTGTCTTCCGTTTTCCTGCTTTGCGGCTGACTACAATATGGTTGTGTTCAAGTCTAACGTAAATAAGTTCTTGATGAGCCGTTCCATATAAGTTATCAAATTTACCGAATTTTCATTACTAATGATTACTATATTGTCCAATTTCTACTGTACACTCTTTAACCCTTATCCTTGAGTGGCCTCTTGGCCTTGATAATGTGGTTATGTCTGTATAAAAAAAAGACCATCACAAGATGTTCTAGCCTCATTCACGCCGTTATTTTCAATATTTTGATTTGACATTCTCCCATAAATGGGGTTTGTGAATTTAAGGTTACACCACCACCGATAGTTTTATCGAGACATTATCTCTAGGAGGGTTCCTCACCAAGGTCAAAGATCACCTCCTGACCTTTTTCCTCCATCACCACCACTATTCCCATTACCGCCACCAACAACAATAGAAATAAAATCTACAATAATAATGGCAACACTAATATCGGTAGCAATAATATTAACAGCAAAAACAACAATAGCAATGACAGCAAAAAACAACACCTACCATTACAGCTACAGTAATAACAAAAACATACCACAACTACTACCACCACCACCACCACCACCACCACCACTACTACTAGTAATAATATTAGTGATAATAGTAATAACCAATAAAGTAATTTTTTTTAAAATAATAATAATAATAATAATAATAATAATAATAATAATAATTTCAGTTAGAAAAGCTTACTTTGTTCGTTTTTTTTTAATTCCTCTGCGGATGTTGCTTTTGGCCAGAAAAATGTACAGAAAAACAGAAACATAAAACACCAAAACACGTGAAAGACAATTCCTCATTTAACCGTAAATTCAAGTTTTTAATTCTAATTTCAGTTAGAAACGCTTCTCCCCCCCCCCTGCTATTTTTTAAAACTCCACCGCTGATGTTGCTGACGACCGGAAAAATGTACACAAAAACAGAAACATAAAACATCCGAACATGTGTAAGACAATTCCTTGTTTTACCATGAATTTCACGATCAAATTAAAATTTCGGTTAGAAACTCTAACTTGTTTCGTTTGCTATTTTTTAAACTCCGCCGCTGTTGTCGCTTTTGGCCGGAAAAAATGTATACAAAGACAGAAACATAAAACATTCGAACATGTGTAAGACAATTCCTTGTTTAATAATAATAATAATAATAATAATAATAATAATAATAATAATAATAATAATAATAACAGCAACAACAATAATAATAACAACAACAATAATAATAATAACAACAATAATAATTATAATAATAACAACAACAACAATAATAATAACAAAAACAACAACAACAATAATAATAACAACAATAATAACAACAACAATAATAATAATAACAACAATAATAATTATAATAATAATAATAATAACAAAAACAACAATAATAATAATAACAATAATAATTATAATAATAATAACAACAACAATAATAATAACAAAAACAACAACAACAACAACAATAATAATAACAAAAACAACAATACTACTACTACTACTACTAATAATAATAATAATGATAATAATAATAATCATTCCTGCTTCGACTCGCCGCTTATTCATTATAGGAGATGAAGCACTTTTTCGTTTTGATTCGGAGCCGACATTTCAATTTTTTATTTTTCTAATTATCTTTACGTTTCGTCTGCTTTACGTTTTTTTTTTTCACGTTCCTGTTCATTCCGTATTTTAACGTCTCTCGACCTTCGAAAAAAAAAAAAAAATTCTGATGCAATTTTCTAATTTTGACTCATTGAATCGGAGAGAAAGTTTATCACGATGAGGAAGTCGACAAAATACCCCATTGCATCGAACGGATTTTTTTTTTTTTTTTTTTAAATACAGAAACAAAACAAAATAAAATAAATTGCTTTCACCCATTACAGACCCCTAGAAGATGGTATCATATTACAAAATGGAGTTGATTTTTTTGGGGGTGGGGGTGGGGATTCATATTAATTGCGTATTTATTACAAGCTCAATTCTTAGTATAAATCGCTATGAATCGATTCTTTCTAATTTTCTAATGAAATTTCTTATTTCTAGAAGGAATTTGTCATATAACGGCCATATCCGCTTTATTCAAATCCGCCCAGACACATATTCGGAGAATGTTATCAGTGAAGATGCTAGGGTATTTATAGGAGTGATTATGCAACACCGAAACTTACCTTTCGGTGTCCATAATGAAAACGTTTAAACTCGCTTCTGCGCAACCAGACTTGCGCACACATTTTTCTGAATAAATAAAAAAACAAATAATTTTATGTTGGACTAACTAGAGATTTTTCTGAATATATTCGAAATGGCCATGCTGGGAGACACCTAAATCCTTTAAAAAGGCAGATTTTCTTTCAATAAGCAGTTGAGACTAAAACTTGGCCTTAGGGCGAAGATCACAGTGTAGTATCCGTTCCGGCAGATACTGCAATCAAAGACCATTGTCCTTGTCACAATGAGCTTCTGGTCCATTTAGGGGCAACCCTATACACCAAAGAGGCTCTCACTACCAGCTCCCCTCCCTCAGGGAGCTGGCCCCCCTTCCCCCCTCTCCATATTAAAAAACGGCTTCGTGCCTAATTTGCTTTCGTGGGGAAGCAAATAAATACCCAGTTCAGTATCTGTTCCGATGCTAAACTTCATCTTTTCTGTACTCTGTCAGTGGAGGAGAAATCCTTCATGACCGAGACAATTAATATTTTTGTTCCTATCCAAAAATGCCCCTAATTGGGGGGGGGGCGGATTTTCCCCGCATTGAAAACCGACCTTGTGTCTAACTCTGCCCTCGTGGAGAGGCAAGTAAATAGGAACAGCCGAAACCAAAAATTTAGACAATGCTATCATATGTCTCCATCTCATTGCTACCATTCTGATCTCACGTAATCATACACTGTCAGACGCATACTCACAAGAAGAAGCAACTTTAGTAGAAGTTAATGTCCCCAATGATGTGGGTTGAACAGAGTTTAAAAGGAAAAAGATGACGAAATACAAAGGTGTTATGTATGATATGAGAAGAAATTGGAATCTTAGGAAGATTTCTATCATTCCAGTAATTATGGGAGCAACTGGACTCATGAAAAAGAATTTCCAAAACTACCTGGCAAATATACCCAATGAACCAAGTGCAAGCGAGATTCAAAGAATTGCGTTTAAAGGGACAGTCAGAATCTTACAAAGATCTCTCGGTTGGAACATTTGAGTTAGTAGGTGAATGTTTGGCGTCTCGGAGGATGCTCCATCCCCAGCTTGAACAAATTGATAAGAAAGTTAAAAACAAGAAAACATTATGTACCACCTTGACTGGAAGGTGGATGAGTTGAAATGTTTGGACACAAAAACACATAAAATGCTTACAATTTATAAGGTCTTTGCTAAGAAAAACGATATAGATCGATTGTATCTACGTAGAAAGGAAGGTGGTCGAGGCTTACTTAGTGTTGAAGAAGACGTATGGAAGAAAGCCTAACTAAATATATTCTGAAAGCCATGAAATTCTTCTACATGAAGAGAGAAGAGAGAAAATAATAAGACCCGAGGTGAAGAAGAGTCAGAGATTACAAGAGAGAGATAGATAGATAGATAGATAGATAGATAGAGAGAGAGAGAGAGAGAGAGAGAGAGAGGGGGGGGGGGAAATTATTTGGAAAGAAACTGCTCAGTGCATTCTTTAAGAATACTGAATTTGGAGATAACGACAGCTTGAATTGGTTGGTCAGGGAGATCTTAAAATATCTACTGAGAGCACATTAATGGCAGCACAGGAACAAGCCACTCGCACTAGGTCCATCAAACACTACATCGACAAAACTGCAGAATCATCGATGTGCAACAGAATGTGTAACAAAAGGGAAGAAACATTAGCGCATATTGTATCAGAATGCCTTATGCTAGTTCAACACCAATATAGAAGATGCAGACATGATAAATTCGCTCAGGTTCTACACTGGAATATATGCAAACTCTAAGCATTAGACAACAGTGAGAAGTGGTATGAGCATAAACCAGAAATGGTGCAAGAAAACGACAATGTCAAACTTCTTTGGGGATATGCGCATACAGACTGATAAGGTCACTGAATACTTCAGACCTGATATAATTTGACTA